>NC_058404.1:160116526-160165414 GCF_002201575.2 Neomonachus schauinslandi | reverse complement strand
ATAGATAGATAGATAGATGATAGATAGATAGATAGATGATAGATAGACATCCTATTGGTTCTGTTTCTCTGAAGAATCATGACTAATACACCTAGTTAGAACCACAGAATTGACCATAATACCAAAGGACCATGAAAAACATTTGCAAATAGCATGTGGGGTGCATCCCAACAACTGCAGATTCAGCCACAGTTATCTCAAATGCAACAGGTCCCAAACCAACAGGTAAGGGTTCAAATTCTAGCTGTGCTCTTGTTAGCTATGTGACTACAGGATGTTACCTAACCTCCTTGAGCTTCAGTGTCCTCATCTGTCAAAGAATACTAGTACATACTGCATAAGATTATCATAAGGATAAAATAAGTTACTACACATGAAACATTTAGAAGTACACCTGGCATAGGATGTGGGCTCATTTGATGTTGTCATGATCCTCTCTCAACCTCTACCTGTTTTGCCTTTCCATCGAACTCTCACATTGGGTAGGAGCATCCCAACAATACCTAAAAACCTCATCTTTTCTTCATCTTCTCTCTTTCTCTCACTAATTTACTCCCCCAACCCAGAACCTATGGATTCCATGCCCCCAGTGTCTTTTCCATTTGTGTTTATTTACTCATTCATTCTACAGACATCTACTGACCACTATTTCTGCGCCTGACACTGGTTTGGAAGTGTTGTGAATACACAAATAAGTAAACAAAGGACTACTATGTAGTGGAGGGGGCTTTTTGTTCCCATTGCCCCACCTTTGGTCAGTCTCCAACCTCTTCCTTGGATTACTGATGGAGCTTCCTAAGCAGCTTTCCAATCTCTCCCCTGTAGTCCATCCTTCATCTGACACTTCCCAAACTCAGGTCAGTTTGTTTCTCTTGGCCTTGGGAATAAAGTCCACAACTGTCCCTAAACAATCTTTATTTCATCTTCTCCCAATATTATTCTCCACAGTGGGCTTTCTGACACAGAACACTGTGCTCCTAGGTGCTCTCTGACCCTGCGCCTGCAGCTGGTCCTCACTCTGATTATCTGCCCAATGCTTTCCTTGACCTTCCCGGTCAGAAGTAACCATTCTTCCCTCTCATGGTTCTTGTCCTTGCACTTGACATTCCAGCTGTCATTGTTTATGTAGCCGAGCCCTGGTTTGAGCCCAGGCCATCTTCACGCCAGGATCCAGACAGGGCCTGGGCAAATCTGGAGGGCCCCTCGGGTGGGTCTGCCAAGGTTCTACTGCATGAGGGTCTTAGGAGCCTCCTGGGAAATGAACTCATCCTGAGGGAAGAGAGGGCCAAGTCACACAAACATGTTCCAAGGACAGTCAGCCAGTGTCCAAGGAAAGGATAATTTTGAGTGCAGCATGGTGTCTGCCACTCAGCTTGTCCTTGGCTAAGTTCACAAGGATGCCTGAGTCATTTAGTCATCCATTCACACTCAACAAATATTTAGTGAGTGTCTGCTCTGGGTCAGGCTCTATACTGGGCACTGGGGATATGCAAGTGAGCAAGAGAGACCCATTCCCTGACCTGAAGGAGCTTAGCTTGAAGCTTAGTGGGAGCTCAAAAGACAGGGGAGCTGTAGCCAAAAAGTGGGTGGTTTTTCTATGTTCTCTTTATTTTTTTATAATTTTTTTGTTATTTTAATTTTTACATTTAAAGTTTGTATCCCTGTGTGACTGGGATAACAGAGGGCAACTCTCCTTTGTGGCCTATGTGTGAGAATATGCCAGGATTAGGGTTAAAGGATACTTTTCCCATGTGATGTGAAAGTTGGGGAAAGCTAAGGTGAGAAGTGGCTCAATGGTGTGAGCATGGAGCTGGACCAGCCAGGGGACAATGGAGATGGAATCATCATGAGCAGCATCTGAGCACCTGGGATGACCGGTAACCCGCCTCTGCAGCAGGAGCAGGTGAAAGATGGACACCATGGGGACCAGTGAGGCACTGGAAAGGGATGTGCCTGGAAGCCCTGCCATTCCATGTGTATTAGGACCCTATTTCTGCCTCAAGAGAACATTTTAGGGAATCCAACATTTTTTCATGTCTCGTCCACCAAGCTGTCATATCTGGAAGGGCACGTACTGCATCTTATAGTTTGGGGAATCAAATCAAATCATGCCTACTAGCCAAAAGTAGGCATGGGACAAAATTTCATCGAGTTAAAATGAATATGAAGAACTTTCATTTAAGTAAATAGAGTATGCAGGTGTGTAGAGAAAGAAATGTAAAGAATACTTAGAATTAGGTGGGGCTTCTCCCTCTTATTACAAAGCGAATTTTGCACTCATTCTTCATTCCACTTTGGAGGCTTAAGGTAGAATTAAAATAAATAGAGTTAGTGTGTTGCTGGTCATTTTATATTTTATATTCTCATGATGAAAAAATAAACAGCCTGGTAAAAGGTGGAAAGGTGAAAGTAAAAGTAGATACCATGCAAACACAGGGTACAATGTTCCATGGTGGAATTGAATAGAATTATATCATTTGGAAACTCCAGAACTATCTTTTTCCTTCCACTTCTCTACACTTCAAGCATAATAATGCCCCCATCACCTGGCACAGAGATGGAAAGAGGAACAAAGTAATAGGTGATTTTCTCACAATCACACAGACTAGTTGGCTTCAAAAATCCAGACTAGTATAAGAGTCAGCCTGATTTCTGGACAAAAGGAATCGAACATCATTGGTTCAGCAACAAAAGCCTTGGCCCTTCTGAAGGCACTCATCACAAATTCCAACCATAACTCGCTGATGAGAAGGAAGTTACTAGCAATAGCCAAGCCACTCAACAGGGACTCCAAGTTCATTTTTCATTCATTGTTTTCTGGGGAAACAACAAAAGAAAATTTTAAATTATAAAGATTGAGTGTGTCTATTTTTACTCTTCATCTGCTCACACCGTGATAGAGAAAAAACGGTGTTCTAGTGAAAGCAGAACCAGAAAACAGAAGCACTAGACCTGCTTTGCTGCTTAGTAGCTGGATGACCTACAGCAAATCATTTAACTTTCGGAGCTGCTGTTTTCTTTTTGGCAAAAAGGGACAATAATTTCTACCCTGCCTAGCTCACAAAGCTGTGGTAAAGATAGATGAGTTTCCGTTTTTGAAAATTCTAAAGGGTGCTAGAAACGGTATGAACTCTACATCACTCTGCAGTATTATACCAGAGGGTCTCAGACATTCTTTCCCTATATTCCCCGCCCCCAAATGCTTCACCCAAAGCTTAACCCCTACTCCTTCCTACTATCACATCATCCTCCTTCTGACAGGATTCTCTTATTACTGGAAAAGTACCCAATACCCAAGGATCATCAGCACAAGATCAAGAGATGACTGTCAGCAAGAAGGAAAGGCAAATCAGAGTCCTTCTGTGCCTCCGTTTCCTCCTCCACAAAAGGAAGTTTTTAATAATGGCACCTACTGCATGAGGCTGTCATGAGGACTCAATGAATGAACGTGGGTGAGGTACTTAGCGCTGTAGCTGAAGCAAGGAAGTGAGGGGTGGGTGTTGATGGTGATAAATGGTGACAGTAATGACAAGGTGCTGGTGGCAGTGGTGGTTTTGCCTATATCTCCCACATAAAAGCCACATAAAACCATGAGGCAGACAGAGCAGAGAAAGAAGTGCCCCGGGAAGAAGCAGCGAGCCTCCGCTTTCTACAGAGGGCACACTGGAGGAAACCAGGTGTCTCCGTCTGCTCAGGCTGCTATGATGAAAGTCCCATAAAGTGGGTGGCTCACACAACAAACCTTTATTCCTCACAATTCTGGAGCCCAAAAGTCCAAGACTGAGGTGCCAGGAGTTTCCGTGTCTGACGAGAACCCACTTCCTGGTTCATTTCTGGTGGTCTTCTTACTGTGTCCTCACATGGTGGAAGGGACAAGAGAGCTCTTTTAAAAGGTTAATGATCACCTACCAAGGTTTCACCTCCAAATATCATCACATTGGGGGTTAGGACTTCAACATATGAATTTGGGGTGGGAGGGACATAAACATTGAGTATAGCACAAAGCTTCTTCAAGGTCAGGCCATGTAGAGGTCTGAAACAACAAACCAGAAACAACAAGACCCCAAGTTGTAAAACTGGATCTCCTTAGACTGTGAGTTTTGCACAGCTTCATTCAGATAGAATGAATCTGAGTGATTTCTATCAAAACCCTGATAAAGGCAAGAGCCTATTCCAGGGCACGTGAACATGAGGTGTAGATGAGTACGGTGCAGAAAAGAGCCTCTGGGACAATGCAAAGCCAGGGCCAAGAAAGGAAGGGAGCCGAGGCCCATGGAGCCAGGGCAGAATGATTCCCTTGGCCTCTCTCCACTGAAGGGGTTACTGAGTTCACAGTGAGGAAAGACAGGTTAATACCAGACCCGTTCTCTTCACATACTTAAGACTGTGTTTTTTAAGACATTTGCTTAAGCGAACTGTTCAGTAAAGTGTTCGTCGCTAATCCTGTAGTTGGGGTTCATCAATGAATTGTTCTCACTTGTTCATTCAGCAGATATTTACAGATTGCTACAGAATTCCACACCCTGTGCTCAGGAATGCAAGTCCAGGGCCAACAGCTTAGCAGGGGAGTTAGAATGGTAAACAACTGTAATGCCGCGGGCTGGAGTTCTGCATGAGCACGAAGCACCGGAGGCCAGGGAAGCACTGCGGTGGTTAGAAGGAAAGATCTCAAACAGCCCTGGAGCCCTGTTAAGGATTTGGGCTTTATTCTGAAGGCATGGGGACCATTAAAAGATACATCAGGTTAAATACTCTACCAGTGTTGTTAAAAATGCTCAGGTGAGGTGAATATCTCATATCTCATCCAGATTCTGGCACCCGGAATGAACCGGAATAACACCTCCCCTTGCGGAGGCATCTGGGTGGCTCAGTCAGTTAAGCATCCAACTTTTGATTTCGGCTCAGGTCATGATCCCTCAGGGTCATGAACTCAGGGTCATGAGATTGAGCCCCACAGCAGGCTGGGTGTGAAGCCTGCTTAAGATTCCCTCTCTTCCGGGCACCTGGGTGGCTCAGTTGGTTAAGCGACTGCCTTCGGCTCAGGTCATGATCCTGGAGTCCCTGGATTGAGTTCCACATCGGGCTCCCTGCTCGGCAGGGAGTCTGCTTCTCCCTCTGACCCTCCCCCCTCTCATGTGCTCTCTCTCAAATAAATAAATAAAATCTTAAAAAAAAAAAAAAGATTCCCTCTCTCCCTCTCCCTCCGCCCCCCCCAGCACCTTCCCCCAACCCCTCCCCCAGCTCATTACCCCTAAATAAATAAATAAAATCTTAACAGAAAAAAACCTCCCCTTGCAAAATCACTACCACCCATGGATTATTCCTTTTGGGGGTGGCTTTAAGCTACATCGTGCTCACCCCGCCAACAGCACATGCCTAGGCGATAGCTCCCCTGAGGTCTCAGAAAGAGGTAAAACTTTATTCAGATAGACTAAAATCCAGGAATCCCCTCTTTTTAAAATAGCAATGCTATTCAGGCAAGCAATGCTTTCATTTACTGTAAGACTCCAAGATTATCCAAAGATTCTCATAAGATCAGAGATGCCCAAGGCCAGGGCTTTGCCAGTTAGCTACTAAAATTTTAAAGGCAAAAGGAAGGAATCTGAGTCACTTTCGTTGTAAAAATAGAGTATGCTGGATGGAGGCCAGCCACCTATTGTAATAATCAAGACACTGCTCTTTCGATGTTTGAGGGATAAGGTGAAAATTCACACTAGCAATGTTTATTTTATTTTCTAAACCCTGTGAGAAGCCTTTCTCAGTGGCAGCAACACAGTTTTCACAAAGGAGAGACTTGGGACCACCTACCTGCTTGGAAGAGATTTGTCATGAAGCTGCATTTGTGTAACCAGCACACTGTTTTTATTAGGATTGTTTGATTATTTGTAATGGCCGGGAGAATAAAGAGAGGGGGGCTAAAATACTCCAAACCACCCTCTCGTCGTCATGCCACCACTGCCCATCAACAAATGTGGTGTATCTCGCTGAAGGTAATTAACTACAAGGTTGGTCAGTATTCCTGATGGGACATTAAGGCCGAGCTACTGGAAGTGGTTTCGTCCATGGATATAGTCTTCCCATTCAAGGGGATGATTTCTGCCATCTAGGAATGAAATGAAAGAATAAATGTCATTATCTGTGGGCATGACACTTAGTCCAAACTAACTGTGAGGGATATTGGAGGAGCACTGTGACATCTCACATCATTTCCTTCCACCCCTTAAGCCCTCCCTGCCTGATGCTGAAAATTCCCACATTTTTTACTTTTTTGAGTGAAGACATTAAAAGCTACTATGAAAATGCACATTTTATCTGGGAGGGGTAGCACATTGAGTCATTAATAATAACAATTATTCGGATGATTTCATCTAGTTATCCGGCCAGTTACTGGGCAGTTTCCAGAGTAATAGTAAAGATGCCTTTTGATCCTGGGGAGGAGCCAGAGGACGTCTGTCTAAAAGACAGACTCTGGGTGTGGGCCCAGGAAGACACTAAAAAGAACCTTACTGCTTTCCCCCCCCTTGCCGGGACTAACCTGGTCTCATTGTTTGAGTGATTTGGGCTGAGATCATGAGAATTATTCTGGCTACAGCTAAGTGCTTTATTGTAAACTTCAGACCATGTGAACAGAATGGATGAAGTGTCTGGGTCACACATTCACCAACTTCATGAATTTACATATTTTACTTGAAGTCTTAGAGCCTCAGTTTCTCATAAAAAATGGAATAATAAATGGGCCTCAGCTCAGAGAGCTCTTGTGAAAATTGAGTAAATTAATAAATGTGAGAGCAAATAAAAGAGGCCGTGTTTGATCTAGCAATCACACTCTTTGGTATTTACTTACCCAAGTGAGTTGAAAACTTATGCACATATAAAAACCTGCACACAAATTGGCAATTACGCAATTGCCAATATACAGAAGTAACAAAGATGTTCTTCAGTAAGTAAATCGATAAACAAAGTGGTGCATCCATAAATGGAATATTATTCAGCAACAAAAAGGAATGAGCTATCAAGCCACATAAAGGCTGGCAGGAACTTTAAATGCATATCACTAAATGCAAGAAGCCAATCTAAAAAGGATACATACTATATGATTCCAACTATCTGACATTCTGGAAAAGGCAAAACTATGGAGACAGTGAAAAGACCAATGGTTGCCAGAGGTTTGCTAGGAAAGAAGGATCAGGAGGTAAAGCAGGAGGGATTTTTAGGACAGTAAAACTACACTGTATGATACTGTAAAGGTGGATACACTTCATTACACATTTGTCAAAACCCACAGAATGTCCAACACAAAGAATAAAACTTAACTACACACTTCAGTTACTAATGATATATGAAAGGCCCATGTTACTTCTGATTAAAACCCTTAAGTAGCACCCAACTAAAGCCCATGCTCTGCACAACAACATCCAAAGCCCTCCATCAATGGTCTCATGCTCTACCTATACTGGATAACTATGAGTTCCCTCAATAAACTTCCATGTTCATCTGCTGTTTTTGCCCAACATCCACTTTTCCTTCCTCTGCTAATATTATCCATTTTCCTTCAGGAAACAATGCCTAACTCACTCTCAGTGAGGTGGTTTGGCTGGGGCTGCCCTACCACCCTCATATTCCAGGTTGGGAATATAGTACAAGTCAGTCCAATCAGAGATAATGCAAAAGCTTTAATTGGAACCATTAGGAAAAGCAAACTCTGTCTCCACTGGGGCATCTCAGAGACTAGATTGAAACCTGAGTGTCTGTGGCCATATTTGCCACCTCATAGGAAGATCCTGCCTAATGGAAGCCAACAGAGAGAAAACAGAGTCTGGAAAATGAAGAAGCCCAGGCCTAATGGCAGCCATCAAATGCCTGGATCCAGCTGATTCTGAAGCTGGCTCTGCATTTCCCACCCCCTTAGAACATTCAATTATGTGAGCCAACAAATTTTCCCTTTATGCTTAAACCCATTTGAAATGGGCTTTCATCATCTTACAACCATGATTCACACAAGGAGGATGTTTTCTTGTGCTTCATTCTGCTCCTTCTCCTCACCACACCCTATCAGTCTAACAAATACCTTCTCACTCCTCAAGATTCAGTTCTCTTTTTTTAAAGATTTTATTTAGAGAGAGAGAGAACATGCATGTGCAAGTGGGAGGGAGGGGCAGAGGGAGAGAGAGAGAATCTCAAGCAGACTCCCCCCTGAGCACAGAGCCCAACACGAGGCTCAATTTCACAACCCTGAGATCATGACCTGAGCTGAAATCAAGAGTCTAACACTTAACCAGCTGAGCCACCCAGGCGCCCCAAGATTCAATTCTAAGACTACCTCTGTGAACCTTTCTAGGCCAGTCCCCAACTCCACTCTAGTTAGAAAAGGTCCCTCTCTGCCGAGAGCCCCCACAATACCCTTACTGACTTCCAACAGAGTATTCCAGCTCTTATTTATACTAATTGTGCTTCATTGTGTGTTTGTCTCCACCAGCCACTAGACTGTAAGTTCCTTAGTCCCTCAATGGGATGTATCATAGCCTGCTATCCCCAGCACTTTCTGAATGCTTGTTGAATAGAAAAGACATTATCAAAACAGGACTTTGTGGGTAGAAGAGTGATACCAAGGAGAGGAAAAGAAAAAGCAGGAGAAACTGTGACCAAACATCTAGTTTAGAACAGAAACTGAATCTAAATAAGATGAAGGAGGGGTAATGTACAGGGCAAAAGTAAGTTACATTCCTGATAACATTCATTGCTCTGGTAGAAGTCCTTATTCTCTTCTCGCTCCCCTATCACCCAACACCCTGGGTCTTTTCTGCTTTACTTTTTGTTTTAAAAGCTCTCTGTTGTCTCTCAATATCTGTCCCCCTCTTCTCCTACAGAAATAGAAACCCAAATATGTTGCTGGATGCGGCCCAGAATTAAAACTACATTTCCCAATGTCCCTTGCAACTAGGTGTGGCCACCGATCATATTCTAGCCCCTAGAATGTGAGCTGAAGCAGTGCACACAAATTCCTAAAGAGCAGGTGCTTGCCTTCTTCCCCATTTTTTCCTTCCCCCAAGCTGGGTGAGTGAGCCATTGTGGACTGTGAGGATGAGAACAATAGATGGAAGCAGGCCAGGTCCCTGAAGTCCCCATGCCAGCCGTGGGCCATTATACCACAACTGTTACATGAGAGAAAAGACCAGCTTCTAACTTACTTAAGCCACTGTGATTTGGGGAGGGGGGGTGTCTCTCTTTCAGCTGGCAAACTCATATCCTTATGTAACTCAGGCACCTCTCTTTTTTGTCTCTCTTGTGTTTTTCCCCCCTCCTTTTGCTCTGAATTGAAACTATTAGAATTGGGTGTTCCCAGAAGTCAAAGGAGCAGTCACAAGTAAAATTCATAAAGTTTCTCCATCTTGCAGGCTTTCAACTGTCTTCAAGCAATCATATATATCCACTGCAAAAGTCCCCACTGTTCTGCAGAACAGACTGGTTTCAAAAGCATGTTTGCCTAAAATACATTGATGACACTACCTTGTTTGGTTACTAGAAAACCAACAAATCCCAAGTTGCTCATGACAACATACATTTAGAGTAGTTAAAAATCTAAAACATCCCCAATTCCCAACATAGGAGTTGTCAAGTAAATTTGAATATATACCCTGGGTTTAACATAACATACTAGCCATTAAAACTAACATTTATAAGGAGTATACAACGATATGGGGGATGACAACAATTAAAAGAGAAAAAAGGCAGGATATAAATTGTATCATACAAAAAACAGTATGCTCTCCATATATAGAAAAGATTGGAAAGAAAACAATACTCATGACAAAATCCTATCATGTATTAAGTAATTACTGCATGCCAGGCACTGTGCTAAGCACTGTATATACATTTTCTCATTTAATCCCCCAAAACACTATGATGTAAGTACAATTAGTATTTCAATTTTATTAATGAGAAAACAGAATGGAAGAGATTAAGCAACTTTCTCAAAATTTCACAGAACACAAACTCAGGTGTATCTGACACCAAAGCTTATGTTCATTAGACTGTGCTGCCAGCAAACTTTTCCATGAGATATTTGAATGATTTTTTTAAAAATATCTTTTTGCTTTTCTTTAGTGTCTAAATTTTCTAAAAGTAGTAGTATCTTTCCAATGTAAAAACACACAAAGTAAACTGTTTTTAAAGAAGGAATGAGTGTCTGTACAAAACAAAATGTTTTGCTTTTTCCTAAAATGTTTATGTCAGAGTGGGACACCAAAGCCTCAAAGAGGAGCCAGCCTAAGTGAGCTGACAATTGAGTGGGTTTATAATTCTCAGGTTTCTTCATTCACCTTTCAACAAGGTCTCACCACCAGAAATGCTACAACTCAGTAGTACTTAACCTTTGGGGGGTCATGACTCCTCTGAGAATCTGTTGAAAGCCATGAAGCCTCTTCCTACGACAATGGAAGAAGCATGCACATACATCTGCCCACATGCACACATTTGGCACACACGATTTCAGAAGACTGACAGATGCAACCACACTTACGGCGGTGCCCCAGGTAACATAGGAAGTCAACATGTTGAAGCTCAGCTCCATCTCTGGCATCATCATCTACCCAAGAAGCCATAGATGGCAGCCTTGTTTGCCAAGACACCCTACCATCAGTAAGGATGTGCTCTGAGGTCTTTGTTGGTGGGAAGATGGATTTCAGCAGATTTATCCACATTCTTGACTGATTCCCTGATAAGTGTCTGGGGATGATGCTGAGGAAAACATGGATATGAACTCATGAGGAAAGTCATGAAAACAATACAAGGGTAACTCTCAGGAGTGTATCCCTTTACAGTTAGAAAACATTTTCAAATCCTTGATCTCAGTTGACACCTCCACCCGCACCCCACCCCTGAGCACACAGCCCTATGAAGAGAGTGTCATTAGCCCTATTTTACATATAACCCAGGTCTCCTCTCTCAACTTCATCTACAAGAGCTGACTATATTTTGGCCAAACCCCAAGCTTGATACAAACTCAACCCCTTCACCATTCCAATAAGAAATCTCATTGATTTAATTAAGTATATCATAATTTTTCTAGAATTACTGAAGATTCATGGAGCCCCTAGAAGGATCATCTCACACAGTACACATCTCTACAAAATCTCAGTTAGACCCCTCTGGTGTCTCTCCTCCTGCTCCACTCCCCAGATACCCCATGCACTCCCACAACCCTCCCCCCTTTCTCTTCTATATTACACAGAGTAACTTTCTTCTTTTACATCAATAAAGGGCTTATTAAAGCATCTTATCAACCAAGCTAATGCATTAGATAACTGGAGGGGGGGGGCGGGTTTCCTTCGAATTGTTTTTTTTCTTAACTTGCCACCCAATATCCACTACCTTTTCTTGTGGTAATAGCCTTTATTTTTCTTTAGGGAACCATTCTCCCAGTTCTCAGTCCATGTGGTCCCAGAATAGCTGATACCATGATCCTATGACCTTGGCCAAGCCAATCAGAGCCTCACATCTCCCTGGTCACAGTGACTGGTTTGGGAACAGGTAAGTGACTCCTCAGACGCAAGGAAGCCCTATGAGACTTTCTCTGAGGCTGGGAGAGAGGATTTGACTCAGTTATGAAGCTGAGAGGATATAAAATTGAGGTCTCCTGCCACCATCTTGCTATAAATGCAGCCTAAGACCAAAGCCACACATGAAGGATAGCTGAAAGATGGTATGAAACCAAGTCCTGATGGCATAATTTGGGCCCGATGCCAGCAATATCTGAAGCCAATGTCTGTAGTGGATCGAATGATGGCCATAAAGATATATCTACATCCTAGTCCCTAGAACATGTAAATGCTACCTTATATGGCAAAAAGTGACTATTATCTTATATGGCAAAAAAATGTGAGGAGGAACATATCCAGGATTACCCAGGCTCTAAACGGAATCACATGCATTCCTACAAAGAGAGGAAGATTTGAAGCAGACCAAAGACGAGAAAACACAGGCACAGAAAGGAGAAGCTGATATGAAGATGAAGGCAGAGAAGGGTGTGACATGGCTGTAACCACTCCCCTTTTGGTTCCGGCTGTGGTTCCAACCCGAAGGAACACAAAGGATGCCAGGTAGCCACGAGAAGCTAGAAGAGACCAGGCCCCCAGAACCCCCAGAGGGAGTACAGCCCTGCCACCACCTTGATTTCAGACTTCAGGCCTCCAGAACTGTGAAATGAATTTCTGTTGTTTTCAGCCACCAATGTTGTAGCAATTTAGAAACTAGGGGCGCCTGGGTGGCTCCGTCGTTAAGCGTCTGCCTTCGGCTCAGGTCATGATCCCAGGGTCCTGGGATGGAGCCCCACATCAGGCTCCCTGCTCAGCGGGAAGCCTGCTTCTCCCTCTCCCTCTGCCTGCTGCTCTGCCTACTTGTGCTCTCTCTCTCTCTCTCTCTCTGTCAAATAAATAAATAAAATCTTAAAAAAAAAAAAAAAGAAGCTAATACACCAGCCCTATCCCTGAACTTTTCATTTACTGAGGCAGTAACTTCCCTTTTTCTTTAGGCCATTTTAAGTTGAGCTTTTTTGTCGCTTGTAGCAGACTTTAAAAAAAAAATAGATTTTATTTATTTGAGAGACAGAGAGAGAGAGAGAGAGAAAGAGAAAGCATGAGCAGGGGGATGGGGCAGACGGAGAGGGAGAAGCAGGCTTCCCGCGGAGCGGGAAGCCCGATGCGGGACTCGATCCCAGGACCTGAGATCATGACCTGAGCCGAAGGCAGATGCTTAACCGACTGAGCCACCCAAGCACCCCTGTAGCAGACTTTTAAATGATACAGCTGTCTATCCTTAAAAATGAATTCCCATAACAGGCATTAAAATAAAATTTTTCTACATCTCATCACATACAAATAAGGAAACCTTTCAAAGAGATGAGATTATTTTCTCAAGGTGATATTGCAAGTACACCCCAGACAAGCATCACAAGTATAAAATCCAAGATATTGTAACATGACTCCAAGCTAGTTCTCTGGCTCTGCATGTCAGGTTCTGCAGGATGAACTTTGCTCTAGTTATTGAGCATCGTCATGACCACACATATGAGTCCAGCCGCAAATAATGATGCAGACACCAGCATCATCATCTTAAACTGCCAGCCCAAAAAGTGAAGTACAGGGGACCATTTGCAGAGTTTTAGTCCATCCCTTTTGTTAGAGCCGCTAAAATTCTAGACTTGGATAAAGCCAAACTCACAGAACATTTCTCACTTGGGCCACGCCACTTCAAGTGTTTTCACAGTTCCCTGCCCTATATTGTGTTTTAAGCCTCTATGTGAACCCTTACAGTAGGTATGCATACTTATATTCTTTTCCCTAGATGATTTCCATCTTCTATTTAGAGTTTCACTCCAAAGGGAGTATATGGTGGTTAATTTTTTTTTACGATTTATTTACTTGAGAGAGAGAGTGAGTAGGTGGTGGGAGGTGGGGGTGCTGAGGGAAAGAATCTCAAGCAGACTTCCCACTGAGTGTGGAGCCCAATCAGGCCTCGATCTCACAACCCCGAGATCTGACCTGAGCTGAAATCAAGAGTTGGCCACCAAACCAACTCAGCCACCCAGGCGCCCTATGATGGTTAATTTTATATGTCAAGTTGACTGGGCCACGGGGTGCTCAGATATTTGGTGAAACATTACTTTGGGGTGTGTCTAGCAGGGTGTTTCTGGATGAGATTAATATCTGAATCCGTAGACTCAGTAGTTTGCCCTTTCTGGCGCAGGTGGGCCTCATCCAATCCATTCAAGGCCTGAACAGAATAGAAGGCAGAGTAAGGGAGCATCATATTCTCTCTCTCTGCCTGCTGTCTTTAAGTTGGGACATTGGTTTTCTCCTCCTCTCAGACTTGGATTCAGCCGTCACACTATCAGCTCTCCTGCTTCTGGGGCCTTCAGACTTGGATTGGACCTATCCCATCGGCTGTCCTGGGTCTAGACTTTCCTGCCTCCGTAATTGTGTGAATCAATTTCTTCTAACAAATCTCTTGATTTATAGATACAGATAGATAGATGATAGATGATAAATAGATAGATGATAGATGATAGATAGATAGATAGATGATAGATAGATAGATAATAGGTCCTATCGGTTCTGTTTCTTTACCTATGCATACATATATCCTATATTGTTCCTCAGAAGCTTGGAGACAATTTATATAGAGGTATCCCCAGCTTTTCAAAAGTTCACATTATGCCACTTTGCTTTTACAAAAGACCTACATTAGTACCTGTTTTCACTAACTGAAAGAAATTCGAAGAAGATTTTCACTTTTACAGAAAAAGGTGAAAGGGGGAAATAGCAGTAAGCATTTGCGCTGCAGCGAGGTGGGATAGAGGCAGCACGCACCAGATCAGTGAGCAAGGGGGGTCCTGCCAAGTTCCTTCCCCAAGAACCATATTCAGCCTCATAGCATCGGGCCACCATAGCTTTGAACTGTGTCTGTGAGCATCTGTGCTTTATCTGGATTTATTTTGTGCATCCATTAGCAAGTGCTAAGGTATCAGAAAAGCCTAAGAGAGGTTATTATTCAGGTCTGGGAATGCTCAAACATGTTTCTGTATAAATTAATAGTAATAATTTCTTTGCCTTACGCCATTTTGGTTTACAAAAGTAGAGGAACACTCTACTTCTTGGATAGCGGGGAAACCTGCATATATAAGGTTTGTACATCATCATTTCCATATACCATATATATGGTACTAATATAGTTTTGAGTATCTCCCTATATAAGGCAGTCTGCTATTTGCAACATTTCTTTTTAAAGATATGATTCCTTCTGGAAAAATGAAGGGGGGGAAATCGGAGGGGGAGACAAACCATGAGAGACTATGGACTCTGAGAAACAAACTGAAGGTTCTAGAGGGGAGGGGGGTGGGGGTGTGGGTTAGCCTGGTGATGGGTATTAAAGAGGGCACGTTCTGCATGGAGCACTGGGTGTTATACGCAAACAATGAATCATGGAACACTACATCAAAAACTAATGATGTAACGTATGGTGATTATCATAACATAACAAAAAAAAAAGATATGATTTCTTCCAAAGGATTAAAAAAAAAAAAAACAACCACCTCTACAGTTTACAAAGCTTCCATACCTTCAACCTTTATTTTAATCCACACATTTTCCATTTTCAGGCAAGGAAAATGAGGCTCAGAAACTGTAAGGGACTCTTCCAGCCCCCACTATTAAAAATACCAGCTCTGGGGTCTTAGCCAAAGTCTTCTGGAGCCAGAAGATCCTTGGACTGGTTGAAGGGAAATGTTGATCTGAGGGAACAGAATGTGATACTTACCTTTTAAGGGGTTCCCTTGGTATCACCTCAAGTATAACAGCCCGTGATCTGAGTGTTACAAGTACTTGCATAACAGAAAAAAAACTGGAAAATCTTTATGCTTCTAGTCACTCTGTGGTTCCATAAAGAAGCTCAGCAATGAAGCCAAGGGCCTTCGTTCCTCATTCCCCCAGGCTTACACTAGCCTATAGCACTTTTCTGAGAATCAGGGGCTTTGAGGTGCCATTGACACCAAACTTCACCACCCTGAGCCCCATTCATTCTCTTCCTCCTCACTTTCAGATTCTCTCCCCTTTAACCTCTCTCATTATTTCTCCCCCTAAACCCCAGTTTCCTTTAGGGAGGCCCTTCCAAGGCCACAGCTAGGTGTCATATCTAGTTGGCTGGCTGGACCGTATCCTACCATGCTCACCCTAGAACTTAAGGCTTTCTTCTGTAATCCCAACACAAGCATCTTAGTCTCGAACATTGAGTCCTCCCTTAAGAATGCCACCAAAATTACAAGCAAAATAAAAGTCTTCGACCAACTCTTCCAAAAGCTAGCCTCTGGCCCGTTCAACTGATCTCCACTCTTAATGCACTAATGAGGTCCAGCAGAGCCAAGGACCCACTACTTCCAGCCAATCAATCCAGAGATGTGATGGCACTTTTAAACAATGGCCAGTACTGGGAAATAAGGCTTTATTGTTCACAAATTGCTGCCAGCAACCACAGGCCCAGCTCATAAGGTGGGAGATTTCGGAAAGCACTACCTCTACAATAGCGTGAAACCTTCTATTCTAAATCAAACCATTTCAATCATCACTTAATGTTCAGAGTCAATTAAATAAACTGTGGACCAAGAAAGGAAACAAGTAGCAGCCAACAAATCATGTTCACAATAGAACTGAAATCATCAGAGCGTTTAATTCAACATTCCTCCCAACCAACTGTGAAAATTATAGAGCATTTATTGTAGCCATAATAAAGAATATTTCTTTTGTGCTTATGAAAGAAAAACGGTCTCCAAGAATTTGGGGTGCAAAATTGCCAGCCAGTTGATTCTAGCCGCACTAGGGAGTGGGGGCAAGAAGGTATCTTTGCCTCCCCCCACCGCCCAGCTGGCACAATGGAGGAGCTCAGTAAAAGAGCAAGGACACTGGGCAAGCACAGGCTCTGATGAAACCTGACGTCACTACCCCCCTACACCCTACCTGGCCCATGTGGCTGGGCTTCTTCTCAGGGGCCTCGGCCCCTCCTTAGGTCTATGTTTTCTGACAACAGTTGCAGAGAGGGTTTGCATTCTTGCCACGTGGGGTTCTTGATCCTTGTGCAAAGTTGGGGGTGTTCTTGAACAAACTGTGAGACAATTATGACGTTTCCCTATTGCTCCAGAATAGTGTTAAGAGGCCTGTCTACCCTGAGGATCCACAACACCTCAGGGTCTGAAGTCCCACTGAGCCAAGAGAGCCTCATACATTAATGAGCTTTTAGTAGGCATGTGGGAGGAGAGACCATTTCATGCTAGGTTTAAACTATAAGTTTAAAGATACACAGTTGACCCTTGAACAACTTGGGTTTGAACTGTGAGAGTCCACTTATATGCAGATTTCTTTTTCAGTAAATACAGTACATTAAATGTATTTTCTCTTCCTTATGATTTTAACATTTTCTCTAGCTTACTTTATTGTAAGAATACAGAATATAACACATCTAACGTACAAAATCTGTGTTAATCAACTGTTTATGTTAATGCAATGGACACCAGTCATATAATAATAATAATAATATATATTTATCTAGATAAATGTGTATAAATTAATTTTTAAAGTTTTAGAAAAACACACACTAAAATGATAGCAATAGTTAACATTTGAGGTAGGGAATAAGGAGGTCAGAAGAGACTTTAATTTGATCTGTAATATTCAATTTTTAGAATTTACAATGGAACAAAAACTTATGATGTACTATATGCTGGCTAATGAACGTAATAAATAAATAAACATATTTTGTCAGAAAAAAATTACAATGGAAATGTATTCATGTATCTCCTCTGCAATTAACATAAACATTTAAAAAAAAAAAAAAAAGCTCTTAGAAAGACAGGCACAAACCCATGTAGGCTATGACCACCAGGGAAACCATGTATTCGTGGTTTCACTTCTTTGGTGCTTTCCCTGAAAATTCGGGAAAAAAAAAAAACACGTTTAGCAAAAAAAGACTTCCAACTCTTGCTTATGTGTGTTTTAATTTCTTTTTAAATTTCCCCTGGTTATGTAGCAAAGAAAGCTTCATACCTCAAGGAGAAAAGGGTGGGGCGAGGGGGAGGGGGTGCGGGAGAGAAGAGGGTGAGGAGGAGGGAGAGAGGAAGGTAAGGTGGACAAAACTAGGGAGAACTATACTGGCCTCCATACCCTGTGAGAAAAAAAGGGTTCCTGCCTTAGTATCCTGACCCTCACACTTCATGGCTGTGTGAACTTGAGCAAGTGTCTTCATCTGGATCCTGTGTTTTCTCTTCCGCAGGCAAGAGAGTAAGAAAGCCTAAGTAAGTTGTCTAGCTTGACGTCCAGTGAATAGCAGGGAGTAAGGCAGCATGCTTGGGAGCAGGGCTATAGGGAGCTGAGAGCCTGAGGGCAAGGTGCTGGCGGGCTCCTCTACTCTGCAATATGATTAATTCCATCTGATGGGGGCTGACCAACCTCCCATCTGTTATTAGACAAAGAAAAGAGAAGGAGATTTCATCAGCGAACCTGAACCTTCAGTCTGCAGAAATCCACAGACATAAGATTCATCGGTTCCATAGGTCATTGTTATCATTAGACCACATTTGCAGCCCTTGATAATTTGCAAAGCGCCTTCCTTTTCCATTACCTAATGTGATTCTCACAACAGCTTGGTTAGGTTATCGGGCAGATAATATTTGCATTTCCAGAGGAGGAAATTGAGGCTCAGGGTAGTGAAGTGACTTGCCAGAGTCACTTAGAAGTAGAGCAGAGATTCATTCAAAGTCAGATCCATTTGGTTATGAAGCCTATACCCATTTCCATGCCCCACTGTACCTTACCATTGATCCCTCAATGACGTGAACAATGAGTGCAGGTGGAGTGGGTGAGAGGAGCGTGAGGGTGTGGGAGAGGCTAACGCACTATCACTTCTGGATTATCTCCCACTCCCGGTTTACCCTATGTCACTCTCTACTTTGCAGCTACTCCATAGAAAGGACCAGCTTCCTCTGTGGGAAAATTCTCTCTCAATTCAACCTTGTACATAATCCAAAACCATCACAGTTGAATCTCCCTGTCTGCTCTAAGATAGCATTCATGTTGGGGCCATTGTCTGTCTTTCTACTTGATAAAGCTTTCCCCCTTTCTCCAGCTCTCCGCTCCTTTTCCAAACACACGACATGGGGAAATTCTCAGACTCCATATTTGTTTGGGCATCTTCTGAATCCTTGGAGGATATTCTGAGATCATGTTCTGTCCATGAATCGTTTTTTCCAGGACCCCCTTCTAGTGTCAGAAGAGACTGTCCCTTAATCTTTGGGGAATTAAAATAGATTTTCCTTCTCCGTATGTGTGTAGTGAACTGTGACCACTTGGCTTAGGTGGCTTTGTTCCTGGCCAGCAACAAAAGAGGAAATTTAGTGAGGAAAAATCATTTGGGCTGGTTTTCAAGAACCTAGTAAAAAGTTTTAAGATTTATGGGTTCTCAGATGTAGTCACACATGGAGAAAAAGAAAAAGGTAGAGGTGGGGGGGGAGGAAGAAGTGGAAGAGGGAGAAAGAGAAAGAGAAGAAAGAAAAAACAAATCAAAAAGAAAAGAATCCATTTTTGTATCAGGAAATGTTGACATTTTAAAAACAATGTATTTTTTTCCTCCTGCGAAACTTAAGCAAGGCATCCAAATCAGGACCTACGAAAGTCAGCCCAGAGGCACGTTTCCATAGTGTCTCTTTGCTTCAATAATATGCTAAAGTAGTTATAAATCCTTTGTCTGAAAGATAGGAAGGAAAGACAGATTTTTCATCCAGGCGACTAGGAGAAGATAGGAAGCCAAGTACCATAATGTCTTCATAAGCCATTCAACAAGATTACTTAACAGACTGGTTTTCACTGCCAAAGCAAAGTAAAGAACTAAAGCCGTTTGCTGCATAAGTTAGATGAACTTGGCCCAATTCCATCCAAAAATGGAGAATTGGGGGAGTTGGGGGGGAGTAGAGACTTTCTTTGTCTGAGGAGGAGCCTCACTTTTGTGCTCCATTTGCCACTGGATATCAAGTTCCCCTAAAAAGTAAAGTCAGCAGGCACGGGTGTAGCTTATTGATAATTCTCTTATTCTACAAAAATAACATTATTGAGTATTAAGTTATGCTAGAGACTTTGCATATATCAGCTCACTTAATTCTTATGATGTATCCCCAGGAAAAAAAATACATCAACCCTGATTTTCAGGTGAGGAAATTGATGTTCCAAGAGAGTTTCACTAAGCTACTCAACGGAGCAGTGCCAGGGGGCAGCAAAGAAAGGATTTGAACTGAATTCTATCTCACACACACACACACACACACACCATCTTTTTTTTAAAGATTTTATTTATTTATTTGACAGAGAGAGAGAGCAAGCACAAGTAGGCAGAGCGGCAGGCAGAGGGAGAGGGAGAAGCAGACTCCCCGCTGAGCAGGGAGCCCGATGTGGGACTCGATCCCAGGACCCTGGAATCACGACCTGAGCTGAAGGCAGATGCTTAACTGACTGAGCTACCCAGGCGCCCCCCCACACACACCATTTTGTATTATATGCATCAAAAAGAGAATACATAAAAACTGCTGGGAAATCCCTGCGTGATACAATATAACGCATATATTTTGACAACGGTTATGTGGGAGGAATTTACATTATGACGTGAGTTGTCAGAAATCATATCATGAATTCAACCTATACAGCCATGAAAGAGATTTCCTATTCATTCTGTCTTTTTTTAATTTAAAGTCAATTAATTAACATATACTGTATTATTAGTTTCAGAGGTAAAGTTTAGTGATTCATCAGTTGTGTATAACACCCAGTGCTTATTACATCACGTGCCCTCCTTAATGCCCATCACCCAGTTACCCCATCCCCCCACCCCTCTCCCCTCCAGCAACTTTCAGGTTGTTTCCTATAGTTAAGAGTCTCTTACGGTTTGTCTCCCTCTCTGATTTCATCTTATTTTATTTTTCCTTCCCCTCCCCTATGTTCATCTGTCTTGTTTCTTAAATTACACATATGAGTGAAATCATATGGTAATTGTCTTTCTCTGATTGACTTATTTCACTTAGCATGATACCCTCTAGTTCCATCCATGTCGTTGCAAACGGTAAGATTTCATTTTTTAGATGGCTGGGTAATATTCCATTGTATATATACCACATCTTCTTTATCCATTCCTCTGTCGATGGACTTCTGAGCTCTTTCCATAGTTTGGCTATTGCGGACATTGCTGATATAAACATTGGGGTGCAGGTGCCCCTTCAGATCACTACATTTGTATCTTTGGAGTAAATACCCAGTAGTGCAATTGCTGTTTTTTAGGGTAGCTCTATTTTCAACTTTTTGAGGAACCTCCATACTGTTTTCCAGAGTGGCTGCACCAGTTTGCATTCTCACCAACAGTGTAAGGGGGTTCCCCTTTCTCTGCATCCTCGCCAACATCTATTGTTTCCTGACTTGTTAATTTTAGCCATTCTGACTGGTTTGGGGTGGTATCTAATTGTGGTTTTGATTTGTATTTCCCTGATGCCAAGTGATGTGGAGCATGTTTTCATGTGTCTGTTGGCCACATTTGTATGTCTTCTTTGGAGAAATGTCTGTTCATGTCTTACAGATGTAGAAATAGAGTTTCAAAGACTTGCCTTGGGTTGTCATTAGAGAGTCATGAGAACTAAGACCAAGAGTACCTGAAATTTTTGCTCTCTGATCTTATTTTACATATGTTAGCTTTTATCATTAGAAAAGACAACCCCCTCCCTCATCTTGGATATTGTGGACTGTAGTTTTCGTTGACTATCTTGTCAACTAATCAGTAAATTCAGCTTAAGACAGAGGATGGGTGGCTCAGTAGGTTAAGCATCTGCCTTCAGCTCAGGTCATGATCTCCAGGTCCTGGGATCGAGCCCCGGGTCAGGCTCCCGGCTCAGTGGGGAGTCTGCTTTTCCCTCTTCCTCTGCCTCTGCCCCTGCTTGTGCTCTCTGTCTCTCTCTGTCTCTCAAATAAATAAATAAATCTTAAAAAAAAAAAAGACAAAAGAAAGGAGCTTCTTCAATGTAGTGTAGTAGTTATGGAAATGAACTGTAGGATCCAACAGACTAGATATATATTCATGCTCTTCTTCTTTAAAAAAAAATTTAAGATTTATTTATTTATTGGAGAGAGAGAGACGGAGAGAGAGAGAGAGAGAATCTCAAGCCAACTCCCTGCTGAGCATGGAGTCAAACTTGGGGCTCCATCTCACAACCCATGAGATCATACCTGAGCCAAAACCAAGAGTTGGACACCTCACCGATTGAGCCCCCTAGACACCCCCATGCGCTACCTCCCAATGGTCATGTGCCCAGCACAAGTTCTTGAATCCCCAGAGCACCCATTTCTCTTGAAATGTAGGGATAATGAAAGAATCTATTTTACTGGTTTACTGTGAAGATTAGTTAACACATTTCTTTTTTTTTTTTTTTTGAGTTAACACATTGAAACCCCTTGTTCACCATACCTGACATATTTTTGTTATCATTAGAGACACATTCAAAAGAAATAATACAAAGCTTTCAAAAAACTGGAGATCAGGCATATCTTCTTAAAATTAAGCCTGAGTATTAAGATTATTCTTCCAGAAAATGTAATCTCCCAGGTATAGTATGCTTGAAATATAGACAAAATTACAGGGTTGAAATTGAAAATTAACTCTTGTACTCATCATTTCCCTTTCAGAAAATTCAACATGTAAACCACCAAAGTACCAGTCATCCTGTATTAGAGAAAACTGAAGAAGTATTTTCCTCCTCTTCATAAAGCAAGCACGTCACAAAGTTACTCTTTAAATCAGCAATTATTTAAAGTCAGCAATTCTCCTATTTCCACTTGTGCTCTATTAAATAGCTGGTCACCATAGTAGGTCTAAAAATATTGTATAATCAGACAGCAATCTTCTATAGTTCACCCTTCCAAAAATGGGTAACAGTGATTTTATGTATCTCTTCCATAATTCACTTCGGCATAATTACCAGTAATTTTGTTGGGCTGTAGTTATTGGACAAAGTTACAGAGAATATAATATGCTTACCATTAATATGCCCTGTAAACATAAATTATGAAATGAATGACTGAAGAGAAGAAACTAAATGAGTAAATAAATAACGTTTAAGTGGCCTTTGTAGGGCTCTCACGCAAGCAAAAACAAGTTTTCAAGGACGAAACAAAGAACACTAGCGCCACCTGGAGGCAGCAGTCTATTTGACTTAGAAAGTAGACCTGAATTGTGGGAAAATGCTCTCAGCGCTGAAATGGGCAACAGGGATTGTCTAGCCCTGTGTAGTCCTACATGATAGCACACCTGAAATGTGACTAATCCAAATTGAGATGTGCACACACCAGATTTCAAAGTCTTAATATGGAAGAAATTATTAAATATCTCATTCATCATTTTATATTGATGATGTTACAATAGTATTTTTTATTCTATCAGGTTAAAATATGTTACCACAATTAATTTTACCTATTTATTTTTACCTTTTTAATCTGGCTTCTAGACATTTAAAATTATACATGTAGCTCACCTTATCTTTCTATTGGACAATGATGATCTTGCCTTCACCACTCAGAATGTGGACCATGGATCAGTAGCGCAGGTGTTCATTACCTGAGAGCTTGTTAGAAATGCAGAATCGCAGGCCCCATCCCCCACCTACTGAATAGGAATCTACATTTTAGCAAAATCCCCAGGTGACTCTTATGTATATTAAGTTTGAGACTTTTTGATACAATCCAGCCCCCTTGTTTTACAAATGAGCAAACTGAGACCCAGAGTGGTAATGTGGCTTGTTCATGGTTATCTAGTTGGCTGCCCTAAAGCCTGATTCCCTGGTCCTGAAACTGCCAGATACTGCATCCAACATTGTATCTTCCTGCAGACTTTTCCCTCTCAGGGTAAAAATAAAACAGATTGCTGCTTCACTAGCAAAAAACAAAATATTATTGTAAATATATGTGACTATATGGTGTCTTCAGGGATATTTATAACAGAATTCTAAGGTATTCTTTAGCACTTGTACAAGAAAGTCACTACTGGGGCGCCTGGGTGGCTCAGTTGGTTAAGCATCTGCCTTCGGCTCAGGTCATGATCCCAGGGTCCTAGGATCGAGCCCCGCATGGGGCTCCTTGCTCAGCGGGGAGCCTGCTTCTCCCTCTCCCTCTGCCCCTCTTCCTGCTTGTGCTCCCTCTGTCTCTCTCTGTGTCAAATAAATAAATAAATAAATAAGTCACTCTAAGCCACTACATAAGAACATACAAAACCTGTACCTAAACCATTCCTACAAATAACATCTTTTGACCATGAAAAAAGGCCAGAGTTTGGAATCAATAATGTGCATTCCACTGAGTCACTAATAACAGTTTATTTTTTTTCTTTGCAGATTTTTTATTAGCTAAATCTGAAGTTTGCATCAGTATTCACTTATTCACTCTTTGCCCTGCACAGTTCTATGGATTGTCAAATGCATGTCACATATCCACTATTACGGCATGATACAAATGGTTTCATCACCCTAAAAATTCCTTGTGCACCACCTATTCATCCCTTCCTACTCACCTGCCAAGCCCCTAGCAACTGCTTTCTTTCTTTCTTTTTTTTTTTTTTGCACTCCATAATTGTCTTTTCCAGAATGATGTCCTATGGTTAAAATCATATAGTATGTAGCCTTCTCAGTACGTAGGCTTCTTTCACTTAGCAATATTCATATCTGATCCACCCATGTTTTTAGGAAGCTCGATAGCTCATTTCTTTTTATTACTGATCTCTATGCAATTGTACAGCTGTATCACAGTTTGTTCACTCATTCACCTATTGAGAGACATCTTGGTTGCGTCCGGTTTTTAGAAATCCAGCATAACTCCTATCCTCGTTCCTCTGCAGGTTTTCAAGATCTTTTCTGTCTTTGGTTTTCTGCAACATTAATCCAATACTCCTAGGTGTGGATTTTTGGTACTTATCCTGCTGGTGTTCTCTGAGCTTTCAGGATCTGTGATTTGGGGTCTGACATTAATTTTGAAAATTCTCAGCCGTTATTATTAAACATTTTTGCTGCTCCATTCTCCTCCTGCTCCCTCTGATATTCCCGTTAGGCATAGATTGCCTTCTTTGTAATTGCTCCCACAGTTCTTTGATATTCTGTTCAATTTTCCATTCCCTTTTTCTGTTTGCATTTCAGTCTGGGAAGTTTTCTTCAAACTCACTGATTCTCTCCATAGCCGTGTCCAGTTTAGCGATCAGCCCTTTCAAGGTATTCTTCATTTCTGTTATACTGTTTCTGACCTACAGCATCTCTTTTGAATTCTTAGAGTCTCCATCTCTCTGCTTCACCTACCCATCTGGTCTTGCATGTTGTCCCCTTTTTTTCATTAGAGACCATAAAACATAGTTATTTTAAATTCCTGGCCTCCAGGACTTTAAATTCCCAAATCTCTGCCATATCTGAATCTTGTTGTAATGCTTGCTTTGTCTCTTCACGCTGTTTTTTCTTGCCTGGTAATTTTTTGTTGAAAGACACATGTGATGTTTCAGGGAATAGGAATTGAGGAAAGACCATTAGTTGTGAGGGTTTTATGTTTATCTTGCTAGGAGTTAGGCCGGGTTTACATGTGGGGTTTTTTCCCCCAGCTTTTACTGGGTCAGAAGTGTATACTGCCCATTGCTCTCTCAAGGCTGCCTCCTTGCAAATGGGCAAGAGCAGTTTAAAGGAGACAGATTCCTTTAGGATAAGAAAGAAGGGAGAAGAAGGAGTTTCAGTTTATAACCCAGCTCCTTGCAAGATGGTCTTATTCATTCATTGAGTGTCCAGCTCTTCCCAGTATGTTTAGGACACAGAAGGACTTTGAGTGATATGTGTTGAATGAACAGATTAGTATCTGTTGATCAGGTTTCATACCTCAGGAAATTTCCCTTCTTTACATTGTCTGGTAACAATGTAAAGAAATTCAGGAAAACACTTAAGTAGGACCCATGTCTAAAATTAGTAGTGTTTTTATGTCAAAATCCCTTTGTAATTAAGCACATTGTTAAAAGAAAATACAAATAAATACCAACTTTGGTGGTGAGAATATAATCCATTGCATAGAAAGAAGGGGTTCCAGGGAAAATAATAGTGGCAAGGAATTCCAAGGAGCAGATGTTAAAATATTTTCACTCATCTTTATAAAGATTTTTACTGAGACAGATGAATCAAGCCTAATCAATTTCCAATGTCCTGTGCATACGACCCAAATGTTTTCTCTCATAAGACATTATTCTTTTTATCCCAACTGGAAAATGTAGATTTAACTTAGGAAATGAGTTTCTGTGTTATATGAATTGAACATGCTAAATGGAAAAGGAAGCACATTAATGAAATGAATTTTTTTTAATGATGTAAGTCATATAGGAAGGAAAGTTTAACTCCCACTCTCTTCCTTTCAATTGTCCCATTTCCTCATGTTTTCTCCATTACTCATGTCAGGTTTTGTTATTAACTTAAATAAAATAATAGGACATCAATCCTGCTTGTTTTATGTAATAATGAACAGATGGTTGTTGCATATAATTATTGGAATGTAATAATAATGAAAATAATATGCAAAAATATTAATTTCTATACCATTGATTTGGCAATGAAGTATGCATTGCCTTACATGTCTTGTATTGATGTCTTGAATAGATACGGAATGATTCATTATTCAATCATTCAACAATATACATTGAGTACCTATATGGTTGGCAATGACACGGGAATTAGAAAAATAGGGAATAAAAGAATTCCTGTCCCCCATGGTGCATTTATTTTTTGTGTGAAAAGACAGACAATAAACACATAAATGACGGAATACATGGTATGTCAAGTTGTAATAAATGATGTGGAGAATATTGGGGGAGGGAGTGCAAAAGAGGGAGGTACTATTTTATATAGGGTGGTGTCTTTTAATTTTGAGTGGGAACCCAAAAGAATCGAGGGAAGCAGTCATGCAGATAATGGGGGGTAGAGCTGCCTGGTCAAATGGAACAAAAATAGAAAGGCCATAAGGCAGGAGGAGGCTTAGTGGTTTGAGGGGCAACACAGAGGCCAGTGTGAAGGGAGTGGGGGGTACATGGCGAGAGGAGGAGGAGATGAAGTCAGAGAGGTGGCAGGGGCCAGATCAGGGAGGACCAAGGATGCCATTGTAAGGATTTTGGTTGTTCCCCTAAGTACAAGGAAAGCCACTAGAGGGTTTAGTGGGGGCATAACATGATCTGACTTCACCTTTAGAAGGAATCACTCCAGCTGTCGTGAGGGAAATAGACCTTAGGGACTAAGGCAGAAGCGGGAGTTAGAAGATTATTATAATAATCCAGGCAGGCAGGAAGTGATAGGGACTTGAAAAAGAATGATAGTCATAGAGATACTGAAATGGTATCAAATTCTAGACATATTGTGAAGGTAAAACTAGCAGGACTTTCAGGTGGATTAGATGTGGTGTATGAGAAGACAAGATAAGACCGAAGATTTTTTTTTTAAGACTTTATTTATTTATTCATGAGAGACAGAGAGAGAGAGAGAGGCAGAGGGAGAAGTAGGGAGCCCGATGTGGGACTCGATCCCAGGACCCTGGGATCATGACCTGAGCCGAAGGCAGACGCTTAACCATCTGAGCCACCCAGGTGCCCAAGGCCGAAGATTTTTGAGCAATGGAGATAACCAGCTCCTGGGAAGACTGAGACATGAGTAGATTTGCATGGGGAAAAGAAGGGAGGGAGGGAAGATGAAAAATTACTCTTAGAGACGAATTTAAGATGACTTTTAAATATTCACTTCTAAAACTAGATAGACTAGAATAATTCAAGGGAAAGGTTGAGGCCTTGGCATTATTTCAGGGCCTGAGACATGAGACCCCCAAAGAAGTGAGTGGAAATGGAACTGAGAGGAGTTTCAGGACCAAGCCTTGGAACGTCCAACACCGGAACGGGCTGATCTGATTGTTGTGCAGCTGCTCAGATGTTTCATGCTGCCATCCCCCCAACCAAAATACCAGCTCCCTGAGGCTACAGCCCAGTCTTTCTATTCCCCACTGCGCGCTGTGCCCACAGTGAGGGCTCAATAAACAGTTGGTGTATGAATGAGTAAATGAATGTACCAGGCAATGTTCAGAAGGGTTACCAAGCTAAAGGAAGAAAAAGTACAGGAGGACCATACCAGATATATTTCTCCGGTCCCCATCACTCACTCCTTTCTCCCCAGGGGAGAAAGAATGACTTACCTGCTTGATGAACTTGGGAAAGGAAATTGAGACTGAGAGGCTCAGCAGACTCTGGGCTCTTACATCTTATCAAGACTGCCGGCTGGGGGCTAGGAGAGGGAGAGGGGGTGATATATTACACCCCTCTCCAAATCCCAATGCATTGTTCTGTAGTCTTTTATGACTGGTTTCTTTCACTTAGCATACTGTTTTCAAGGTTCATCTGTGTCATAGCACGTATTGATCCTTCATTCGTTTTTCTTTCTTTCTTTTTTTTTTTTAAAGATTTTATTTATTTGACAGAGAGAGATACAGCGAGAGAGGGAACACAAGCAGCGGGAGTGGGAGAGGGAGAAGCAGGCTTCCCGCGGAGCAGGGAGCCCGATGCGGGGCTCGATCCCAGGACCCTGGGATCATGACCTGAGCCGAAGGCAGACGCTTAACGACTGAGCCACCCAGGCTCCCCCCTTCATTCGTTTTTATGGCCAAATATTATCCCATCGTACGGATATACCACCTTTTGTTTAGGCATTTGTCAGCTGATAGACATTTGGATTGTTTCCACCTTTGGCTATTAAGAAGAATGCTACTACAAACATGCATGCGCAAGCTTCTGTGTGGGCAAATGTTTTCATTTCTTGTGGTTGTATGCCTAGCTGTACAATTGCTAGACCACATGGTATCTCCATGTTTAACTTGTTGAAGAATCGCCAGACTGTTTTTCGAGGGAGGTGCACCATTTTACATTCCCACTAGTAGTGTATGAGGGTTCTGATTTCTCCACATTTGTTATTATCTGATTATAGTTGTACTACTGGGTGTGAAGTGGTATCTCAGGTTTTGGTTTGCATTTTGCTGATAGATAACAATGTTAAGGATCTTTTGCCATGCTATTGGCCATTTATATATTTTCCTTTATTCCTTTCCCCACCACATACAGACTGGTTTGAATCCTACTTGTATTGGTTGACCTTACATTTTTAACATTAACTTGAGGCTTTAAGTCAAACATGATAGTTCTTATCCTCCCAAACACAAAGACTTTAAAAGAAATGTACCACTTCATCCCATCTTAACTGTTATCTAGTATTTTATTCCAACTTTATTTTTTATACAGGTTTATTGATAACATTATTTTATGAAATCAGTGCTCACTTAGTAACCTGAGTAAACACTCACACTTGCCAATTACATGTTTACCATTGCTCACTACATCTCACTCTTTCCTTCTGAGTTTGATTTCCTTCTTTCTAGAGGACATGCTCATGTACTTTTTTCAGTGGGGCCTTATGAGTGATAAATTACATTTCTTCAATTTTCAAAAAATTCTATTATTCTTGAATGGTAGTTTCTTGTGTGTAGATTCTAATTGACAGTTACTTTGCTTTAATATTTTGCAATGTGATTCCACTGATTTCTGAATTATATTATTACTGTTGTTGGTGTAATTATTATTTCTCTAGGTAATTTGTCTTTTTTCTCTGGCTGCATTTAAGATTTTGTGTGTGTGTGTTTTGTCTGACTTTCATTTTTACTTCTGGTCTAGATGTCTATTTTTATTTATTCTGCTCAAGTTTCATTATTTCCCTTAGATATGAAGAGTCACAATTTTAGTCAAATTGGAAAAATTCTCCACTGCTACCTTTTCAAACTTTATCTGTTCTTCATTTTATCTCTTCTTTCCTTCTGGCCTCCTATTGATTATAGGTTGGCCCACTTCCTTCCTCCTCATTTCTTTCCTTCTTTCATTTTTCCATCTCTATCAGTTTTCACTGCTTTCTGAGTATCTACCACAGATTTAGCTTCCCAGTCTCTTTTCAGCTCCCTAATGGGCTATTCAATCACTTTTAGCTTTTTCTTTCTTTCTTTTTTTTTTTTTTAAGATCTATTTATTTATTTCTTTGAAGGGGGGAGAGGAAGAGGGAGAGAGATTCCCAAGCAGACTCCATGCTGAGTGCAGAGCCTGACTCAGGGCTCAATCCCATGACCCTGAGACCATGACCTGAACCGAAACCAAGAGTCAGAAGCTTAACCAACTGTGCCACCCGAGTGCCACCCCCCCCAACCCGTGCCCTACTTTTGCCTTTTCTAGAACTTATATTTGTGTCTATAAAACTTGCCTGGTCTTTTCCAATAGTACATTATTTCTAGGGTTTCGATTCTTTCTATTGTGTCTTTGATCATTTTGAACATACTAATTTTATACCTTTCAGATTGTGATTTAGTTATTTCAATTTCCTAGAGTTCTGTATTCCTGATTTTTGTCACTCATAGTAGATTGATTCCATATGAGTTTAATACCTTTTGAGGAACCCATCTTTAGTGTGAGTTCTTTTTCTCTGACAATCTTTTTCCAAGTGGTTTGGCATTTAGTTGTGCCAGGCAGAAGTATCAAAGGCTTAGACCAATTTTTTATGTTATTTTTTCAGTTGAGAAAGACAACTAAATGAAAAGATAGAACGAATGCCCAGGAAACTGGATCTAAGGTAAACATGTAGAAAGCGGACAGGTAGAGAGTTTTGAGCAGAGGAGTGACATGATTTACTTACATTTCTAACAAGATTACTCTGGCTACTCTGCTGAGAATAGATTGTAAGGGGGACAAAGGGTAGAAGCAGGATACTAGTTAGAAGGTATTACAATAATAGAGAGGCAAAAGTGGCTTGGACCAGGGTAGTAGGAATGACTTGGTAAGAAATGATCAGATTATGTTTTTTTGTTTTTTTGTTTTTTAAAGATTTTATTTATTTGACAGAGAGAGACACAGCGAGAGAGGGAACACAAGCAGGGGGAGTGGCAGAGGGAGAAGCAGGCTTCCCGCAGAGCAGGGAGCCTGATGTGGGGCTTGATCCCAGGACCCTGGGATCATGACCCGAGCCAAAGGCAGCCGCTTAACTGACTGAGCCACCCAGGCGCCCCGAAATGATCAGATTATGAATATACTTTTCTAACACTTTTTATTGTGAAATGCACTAAAAATACATAAAGTACATGAAACACAAGTATACAGCATAACAGTAATTATAAAGTAAACACCTATGTAGCCACCACACAGGTCAATAAATAGAACACCACCGGGACCCCAGAAGTCTCCCATATAAATCCCTTACCAAACACAAACTTCTCTCCCTTGAAAATGACCTGCCTTTTATAATGATTATGTCTTTGCTTTTCTTTCCTGTTTTTAAACTTTATGTAAGTAGGATTATACAGTGCGTAATTTTGTGTCTTGCCTTTTCTTACCCAGCATTGTTTGTGAGATTCGTCCATATTGCATGGAGCTATATTAGGGTTCTTTGCAATCACACCAGAATATTGGATTGTCCAAAAATGGCTCACGGTATTTATCTATTCTATTGCTGATAGACACTTGGGTTGTTTCCAGTTTTGAACTATCATGAATGTCCTTTGAATATTATTGTCTACATCTCCGGGAGCACCTGCATGTGTCTTGCTCTAACGTGCATCCAGGAGTGGAAGTGCTAAGTCATAGAGTATGATATCTTCAACTTCACTAGATAATGCCAACCTGTTTCCCAAAGTAGTTGTAACAGTTTATCCTGCCTCAGCACTGTTTGATGATTCCAGTTGCTCTAGAACTTTAACACTCAGTATCTCAGTTGTTTTAATTTTAGCCATTCTGATGTAATATTATATTCCATTTTAATTTTCAATTCCCTGATTATTTATGTGATTGGTCACATTTTTGTATGTTCTTGGTAATCTGAGTATCTTTGGGGATGTGCCCGCTCAAGTCTTTTACCCATTTTTCTATCAAGTTGCCTGTCTTTTTTTTCTATTTGCACTTAAAAAATTTTTTTTATTTAATCCTATATTGGCTATATGTATAGCAAATACCTTTCCCCATTCTGTGCCTTGTATTTCACTCTATGGTGTCTTTTGATGAAGATTTTAATTTTAATGTTGTAGAATGTACTGATATTTTCTTCTAGTTGTTTTTTTATATCTTGGGGGGAAAAAAAAACTTCCCTACCATGAGATCAGGTAGTTTCTTATGTAACCTTCTAGAAGATATAGGAGAAAGTAGTCTCCTATATTACCTTCTATATTTATTTTTGCCTTTCACAGTAGGTCTTTAATCCACCAGGAATTGATTTTTTTACTAGTAGAGTGATGAAGGGGTCCCATTTCTTTCTCTCTTTTCCTTATCTGTCACCACCTATGTCTATCTCCTAAGATTTACTCATTTTTCCTAGCCTCACTTATTATAAAGTACATCCTTTCCCAACTGATGTATCACACAACCTCAATCATTCGTCAAGTGTTTGTATATATGGGGATTTGTTTCTGGGCTCTCCACCATGCTCCATTGTCTATTGTCTATCCCTACTTCCATACCACACTGACACCATTACTACAGCTCTATGTTAGCTTTGATGTCTCATAGAACAAGCCCTCCAACCTTCTCCTTCATCTTCAACAGTGCCTTGGCCATCTTTAGCCCTTCCTACTTCCGTATAAAATTTTTTAAAGATTTATTTACTTTAGAGAGAGAAAACGAGAGAGTGAGAGCAGAGGGAGGGGTAGAGGGAGAGGGACAGAATCTCAAGCAGACACCCCACTGAGCACAGAGCCCAAGGCAGGGCTCAATCTCATGACCCCAAGATCATGACCTGAGCTGAAACCAAGAGTCTCACGCTCAACTGACTGAGCCACCCAAATGCCCCTTCCATATAAATTTTAGAATCAACTTGTTAAGTTCCACAAAAAGTTGGGATTTAATCAGGATTATATTTATTCCATAAATCAGTCTGGGGAAAATTATCATCTTAACCAGTCTGTGAGCTTAGTATAGCTCTCATTTTAGATATGTCCTTTTTAATACCAGTATGATTTTATTTTCTTTGAAAAAGACTTACATATCTTTTATGAGATTTAGTCCTAAACGTAATATTTTATGCCATTTAAAATCATATCTTTAAAACATTTATCATCTGGTTTTGCTGGGAAATAAAATGATCAATATTTAAAAATTGATTTTGGTATCCAGTAACCTTACCAAACTCTCCAATTAGTTCTAATATCTTATCTTAGACTCTATTGGAGTTTCTGATTATCTCCAAATAATGACAGTTTGTTTCTTATTTTGCAGTCCTTAGAACTTCCCTTTCTTTTTCTTATTTATTGAGCTGGCTAGGGTCTTTAGTAAAGCACTGACTCCAAAGGTTTCATTGAATTGATTGAATTTGGGTTTCGTATTTTGAAGGCACAACCAGCAGGATTTGCTGACTAATTATAATTAAGCTCTGAGAGAAAGAGAGGAATCAAGGTTGAGTTCAAGGTTTTTGGCCTGAACAACTAGAAGAATGACATTATCATTTACTGCAGGCAAGGCCAGAGATTTGTTGATCATATAGTGCTGGTCATTAAATGAAGAAAGATAAAAACTGGCTTATACTTATTGGTAATGATCTCTCTAACAGACGTTAGCCTGGTTTTCCACTTCTGAAATAATTCAATCCAGGAAGGATTTAAACATATGCAAATGCTCTCAATAGGGTTTGTCTTGTGACTTCCTGTTCAGCCACTGCCCTCTACAGGTGGTTTGTCTGAATATGAGCTATATACTCATTAAAATCTGAACTGAGAGAGAGAGAGAGAGAAAACTTTTCCCTCTAGCCTCAGTCTTTCCTATTTTATCACACACACACACACCTATCTTGTTTTGCAATCTTTCCCAAGTCAAATAATTAAAAGAGAACCTCTCTCACCCAGGAAACTTGGACCCTGCAAGTAGATTGTCTGGAAAGATGTCCTAGAAAGGCCAGCCGCATTTCTGTGGTGTTAACCTAAAAACAATGAAGAAAAATGAAGGGGTGACTCCTGCCGAAGAGATCCTGAGTCATACAAAAAGGCCTCACTGTCCCAGCTACAAGGCCAGTTTGACCATCCTTTATCACATGGCTCTCAGGGCACTGGTAAAGCCTTGGGTGTTCTTGAACAAAGAACCAAAACTCTAATAATCCTTCGGATTGTTGAAGTCACATTAACCTACCCACCCAGTTCCCTGATGTTTATCCAACACACATGTAGGGTATCTCATTGGGGTAAGAGTGATAAGCCAACTGCCTCTCCCCTCTCTCATCTCTCACCTGCCACTCAATTACAAGAATGTAAGCTCCAAAAAGGCAGTGACATTGTCCTGTAAACCTCTCTGTCCTCATTGTCCGAAACGATGCCTGTCAAATAATAGACATACAATATTTTTTGGAATTGGCATTTTAAAGGTTTTTTTTAAATTATCTAAAAGAGTTAAATTTTCATTTATCGTAACTGAAAATCAATATTTAAATTGAATTTATTGATTTAAATTTATTAAATCCAAATTTTAAGTGTTTAAAATTGATGAGTCAATTAATAGCATTGTTACTACATAGAGTTAAAAACTGCCTCTAGGGAGTGGAACTCTAAGGAAAGGAATGCTGTTTTTTAAATACAATCTTTACCACTTTCACTTTTGGGTTATTTGCAATTGCCTTGATGATTTTCTAATTCACAGGTTTAAATTATACATATTCCCGACATCCTAATACAACTACTCATTTTGGTGTATGACTTGCCTTCTTCATCAATATATACATGTATCTGTATTAGTATGATTGTCTGCAATCACAGACAACTTATTGTCTGACTAATTATAGTCAACTTATTTTCACTTAACCTACTGTTTCAACTATCATAGACGGCGTTCCGTTCCGTGTTTCTACAGTCTTCGTCATCACCATGTTAATGTCTGCATGATATTACAACCTGTCATAGTAACATAATTTAACTAAATACCCTAAAGTGAACCATTCAGGGTTGTTTCCATTTTTCCATTGAAAATAATGCAGCAATCAGGTTGTTTGTTCTTTGAGTCATATGGCTGAATCACACTCTGGGGTTCCGCCTACAGGTCCCTGAGTCAGATTAGGGACTGAGGACGACCAACGAGCGCCAGCGTCACCCCGCCCCCGGGGCGGGTCCTGGGCGGGGCCGCGTACGTCCCCGTCCCGCGTTGCGTTACCGACGTCCCGCCCACCTGAGCCTGGCGTGCGGCGCGCGGACAGCCGCTGCAGCGCCGGCGGATGGTTCGGGCCCCGGGAGCGCGAAGTCCGGCGCATCGGCTATGGCTCTCTGGGCTGTTGCCGAGCTCTGGGCGCTGAACCCGCTGCGCGCTCTGTGGCTCACGCTGACCGCCGCCTTCCTGCTGACCCTGCTGCTGCAGCTAGTGCCGCCCGGCCTGCTCCCGGGCTGCGCGCTTTTCCAGGACCTGATCCGCTATGGGAAAACAAAGCGTGAGGGGCCGTCGCGCCCGGCCGCCTGCCGGGTCTTTGATGTCCCCAAGAGGTAACCGCGCCCCGGCCCGAGCCCGGGAAGCCGAGGCGCGGAGAGCCGGGGGCGCCCGGCTCGGGCAGCCGGCAGGGGGCAGCAGAGGCGGGGCGCGGGGCCGGGGCGGCCGGGCACTGCCGCGTCCGCGTCGTGGCCCAGGGGTTGGAATACCCCGAGGGCCCGCGGACACCGAGGATGCTGAGCCACGCGTGAACGTGAACTTGTGGCCGCACGGAGTCTTTCCCTCGGGGAAAGTGGCAGCGCTTCCGAATGTAGGCCTGGTCCCCAGGCGTCAGGTTAAAGCCTTTTGGTCCCAAATTCTCCTTTTTCCCCCTCCCCTGCACTCTAGGGCTCATAATCTAACTTGAGGTCACCCGCTTGCAGACATGAAGGCAGGCCGGCCCTTCGCTCCTCTGTTTTCCCCATTTGTCTCTCCGACCCTCGAAGTCAGAACGAGGGGCGAGCCGCTGGTCATCGGGTCGCCACCTCCGTCGTCTGCACCGACCCTCCTAACTAGCACCTTGGCGGGTACCCCTGGAGAAAGTGGCCCAAGAGTGCACATTTTTGGCAGGCCTGACCCCGAAGCTTTGACTTTCAGCAGGTTTCATAACCAAGTTCAATGAAAGATTAAATCGTTAGGGCTTAAGTAGGATTCTTTCAGAAATTGTAAAGACTTGTTATAGTTTGCTTTTGTTTGGGGGTTTTTATTTTTTTACTTTGAATTCAGAACATAGCTGGGAAGAGTCAGCCAAACACTTCTAGAGGGTAGGAAAATAGCAGTGGCTTTTCTGTGTTTAAGGTGCATCTAAAGTTGACATTTAGAAAGGAACTTGGAGGAACGTGGTAAGGTTTCAAATGTATTAAAACACCAGGGTTATCGCTTGAACCTCAGAGACCGTGAGTGTCCCAGGTCCACAGACAAGAATGCGGCTGAGTGTAACTTGGCTTCTGAAACGTGGAAACCCGCCCCCCCAACACTTTTGTCTGTTGGAGAAAGATTCATCAGGTGTTAACCCTGAGAAGGAAGAACTAGATCATTCACAGGAAGAGGAAAGGGAATGAGGCCCTGGGAAGAGGTAGAAGTATTTAGGACAAATTAGTCAAACCCCCTATTTATTAGAGGCTCCTTTTAAGCAAAAATTATCCATCCTATTTTTAATCAAGTTTGATTGCAATACGTCCTTTTTCTGCTTTATAGCAATGGCATTCTGAGATTATCTTTTAATGTTATAAAGTGAAGAAAAAATATTTCTTACTGTGAATTCTAACAATTTGTTTTCTGAATTTTGAAAAAGGTATTGGTGTCCCTAGATTAAAGGACACATTTCAAATCATTCCCTGCACTCAGCCGATTCTCTGGCTCCCATTGCCCAGCTGTTGCCCACGTGCTTAAGCACGTGATTATATGACAGCTAAGACACAGATTTGGTACCTTTCCTTTATTCATTACTACTTTTTGGGCTTATTGTAATTTCTCCCATAATTTACACCTTTTTCTTCTTCCAGAATTCTAGAGTAGAACCTCCCATGATGCCCAAGTGATGTTCTGTTTTGTTTTTTTCTAAATTTAGACCATTTCTTTTAGTATTGGAAGAAGATACAGCAAGTCCAGGCCAAGAAAGAAAAACAAATATGCTTAGATACTATATTTAAATATTTTTCCTTGTGCAAAATCCAATCGTACTCTTAAAAGTGAAAATAAGCCTGTAATTTTTACACATAGAGGCAGCTGTAAATCACATTTCTGCATCTAAAATGGTGCTTAAGTAATTTTGTTTGGAGTTGTTTTTTTCTAAGGAGGCAGGAATAAAACCTTAAATCAGTTCATGGCATGTTCCATTCCATTACCGCTGCTGGGTAGGGTTTTTTCCTAAATTAAGGTGATGGTACTTTTCTTATTTTCCTTTTGGCTCATAGATTATTGATTTCCTAGAAAATCTGAATAAATAGGTGATGTCCAACATGAGTCACAATGCTCTTGACTTGTGTAATGTGTATAGAAGTACTTCTGCTTCTGGATTTCAAAATGGTATCAAAGCATTGCAATTGAATTGAGTTCTGGAAGCAAAGAGCCATCCAGACTTTTCTCCAGGGGTTCAGCAGTCCTAACCAGGGGTCCAGAGGACCTATGGACAGAATTCAGGGCAAACCTGGATTAGAAAAAATTACATCTTCATTTCACTAACCTCTAGCCAAAATTCAGCATTTTCTTAATGATAAATGTAATCAACGAACCACAGTAGAATTAGCAATACTTGCAATATTGTGACAGGTTTTTTTTTTTAATGTCACATTAAAAATATTGAAGAGACATCAAAACATTTTCATCACCACAAGAATAAATCCCTAGATCTTGTTATTTGATGCAGTAATTAAGCACATATATTACTATATCACAAATTTCTTTTTTTAGTAGTTGTGTTACCTATATTTCAATATAATTGGTTTCCTTGGTAATCCCTATGTCTTTATGATTGAAGTAACATTTTGAGAAGTGGCCAGTAGCCTTCACCAGACTGCCAGTGGAGTCCATGGAAGAAAAATGTTAAGAACCCTTGCTCTAGACTATAAACTGGCCATAAGTTTACATTTGTCTTGTTTTTTACCATATCCCTGGTTCAGTGCCTGACAAATAATAAAGTCGTTGATCACTGTGTTTTGAATTAATTTTAAGAGAAAGAGGGTTTAGGTTTAGTTGGTTTGTTGATTAACTGCTTAACCAGTGTTTATATAGAGTACTTAGGTGCCAAGAGCTTTTGTTCTTATAAGACAGGCAGTAAATATGTAAACAGATCTTACAAAACAAGATGATTTTGGGTGGTACTAAGTGCTTCAGAGGAAATCCAGCAGGATTACTTGATCATGAGCAAAATGGGGTGGCCGTGACAGTGACAGTGACAACACTGGAGAGGACCAGCAGGGAGGGGTGGGGCCATGGTGGAGATGGGATTTTATTCTGAGTGTATGGAAAGCCATTGATGGCTTTAGGATGGGGAAGGAGGCATGGCATGATGAGATCCATGTTTTGTAAAGATGACTAGCCACTGTGTGGAGAAGACTGAATAAGAGGCTGTTATGATGGTCCAGGCAAAAGGCAGTGGTATGGCTTAGAGTGCTCCCATAATAACACCTCCCTGTCATAGAGGTGGTGATGATATTAAAGCACCTAGCACAGGCCAGGCACCTAGTCAGAACTCAGAAAACATTAGTTCACTTCCTTGGTTAGCCCCATAACTCCCCTAATGGGGCCTTGGCTCCATTCCAGCTATCAGCAAATATGTATTATTAGATCCTGCCTCCTGGCTCAAAATCATCCAGTGGCTTCCAACTCATACAAAGAGCCCACAGACCCTGTATGGTTTTGTTCCCAGCACCTCATTGACTGTGTGTCCTATAGTTAGCCCCCCATGTGGTGCCAGTCCAGTTTTGTAGGCCTCTCTGCTAGTCTTCTTTCCCACCTCAGGGCCTTTGCACTGCCTGTTCCCTCTATCTGGAAAGCTCTTCCCCCATATAGCCGCATACATGGTTTATGTCCTTACTTCTATAATTTTACTCAAATATTACCTTCTCAATGAGGTATTGCCTATCCACCCTGTTTAAAAGTATAATTCTACCACCCCCCATATTTCTTCTTCTCTTCCTGGCTTTCGTTTTCTCAGGAACAGTTATCGCCTGCTGGCATGCTATAAATTTTACTTTTGTGTGTGAGTGTAAGTGCCATGAGGGCTGGAATTATTTGTTGTTTTCTGTATCCCTAGAACAATCCCTAACTTCTAATTAGCACTGAAATACTTATTAAAGGAGTGCTTGCTTGGTGCCAAGTCCTGTGTTTCCATAAGGATCACCTTATCCCTCTTCCCCAGGCTTGGGAAACAGTGCTGCAATTAAGCAAAGTGCCAAGGGAGGAAAAAGAGGGAGAATGTCTAAAACAAAAAGAGTGGAGTTCTTAGATCTGTTGTTTGAGGCTAAAGCTGGGTCTTTTTAAAAAGCAAGAGATTTATAGAGTAGAAGATGTTTCTCACAGAGGGAAATCAGGCAAGCCAAACAAGAGATAGAATGTACAGAATGTAGGAATAAGAACAGCAGTTTGCCTGTGAATCAGAAACAGCAGGGCACAAGAAGGGCATAGCAAAATGTGGCTTAGCAGCTTATACCAAACCCATTTGGGTGACTGGTTGACCTTAAGCTTGGTATAAATTGGCGCGTGTAACATAGAGACAGAAAAGTTCAGGTTCAGGCAGGTCTAGGTTGCATGAATTAGAAGTGCCACGGCGTAGGGACATCTGGGTGGCTGTTGGTTAAGTGTCCGAATATTGTTCTCAGCTCAGGTCTTGGTCTTGGGGTCGTGAGTTCAAGCCTTGGGCTCCATGCTGGGCTTTAAAAAAAAAAGTTTTTGTTTTTGTTTTTTTTTATTTTAAAAAGGAAGTACTGCGGTGTGATTTTAATTTCAGAGTCATCCAGGCTGAGTCTGGAGCTAAATGCTGCCACTTACTGTGTGACCTTGGATACGTAACTTAACATCTGAGCCTTCGTTTTCTCATCTGCCCCGTGAAGATAACCAAATAAACTTTACAGGATTGTTTCTGCCTACTTACCGGAGGGATTTCTTTTTAACTTTAAAAAGAGTGAAATGAGCGAGCAATGCTTTGTGTATGTGTGTGTCTGGTAAAGTATACATGACATAACACCTAACATTTAATCCTCTTCAGGTGTACAGTTCATTAGTGTTGAATACATTCACGTTGTTGTGCAGCCATCACCACTATCCATTTCCAGAACTTTTCCATTAGCCAGAAGGATTTTAAAACAGAAGCTATTTAAGGCACTCTTTACAAATGGCCCCCCATCACACTGAATAAAAGCCAGTGTCCTTGTCACACAGTTGTCCTTTATTGTTCCTCAGAGCCTTTGTGGTTGTCATTACCTCTGCCTAGAAAATTCTTTCCACTAGAAGTTCACTGGGATTATTCATTCTAGCCAAATATCCACTTCTAGAGAGACCATCCTTGACTATGCATCCAAATGGCCTCCCCTCTGCACCCTTTCTGTCCCCCCTAACCCAATATTAGGCTAGGTAACTATAGGTTCATTTGTTGACCATATGCTGAAAGGTAAACATCAAGGCAGAGACCTGGTCTGTTTGCTCCATGCTGAGTTCCCAGATCCTAGAACACTGCCCAGCACGTTCTAAGCTCTTAAATATTTGTGAAGAAAGGAAGTAGGTAGAGTGGCTGGCCCAGAAGATGCTTTTCAAAAGTCGGCCCCTCCCCTTTGCGTGGAAGCCTTCAAAGCAAGGTCCTGCTGACCTTCTGTTCTGCTCCTGCAGCTCGCACCATACCTGGGCTCAGTTCTAGGAAGTGTGCCTTAAGAAAGACCCTGGAAGGCAACCAAAAACCAGTGGCCAGGTGGGGGAGGGAGCATTGGAAGTGACACAGGTGAACTTTTGAGGAAACTAAGCTCTTAAGCCCGGAGAAGATCGCAATCAGGAACAACAGGCTCGCTCAGCAAGGGCAGATCTAGTGATAGAATTTGTAACAGTAGTTGGAAGAATTAAGTGGGTTGCTCTGGAATGATCAGATTAGATCAGAATTTGTCAGACTGGGTTGTGGGCATCGTCTGGGGAGGGGAGGGGTAAACTAAATTCTGATACAAACATCTGGATCATCTGGAGAAGAATCCCTGAGCTCGATTTACTTTGTTGTGACGAGGAAGAAGCTTAATACAAAGTGATGTGTTGAAGACCAGGGAGGACTCCCTGCAGAGTCAGAAAGATTTTGAATTGATTTAAATAAAGAAAACTAGGAGAAGGATAGGTAAAGGGACCTCAAAAGAACCTGTGTTAGGCCTTTGTGCCGTAGTAGGTGATTTCATTTCAGTAAACCAGCATCCTCTTTCACATTAAAGTAACCTTGCTAATTTCAACGTCCATTGGCTCTGGTTTTATTTGGATTTTGTTTATAACTGTTGATTGCAAAATAGGCACTGTACCTGATGAGAGGTGTAACCATCAGGCGTTGATCCCTCGTTTTATGAGTTAAAATTTGTCATGTTATTATAAAAGTAATTTAGGTCAACACAATTTAGGAAAACACTGAATCAGAAGACCTTTAAGGTTTCTGGCAGCCCTGAGAGCTTGTGGTTTTGCAAATCTTGTGTAACAGTTGGATGGCTATTGCAGCAACATTGCTCAGGATTTAGAAATCTTTCACACATTTGGCTTCTGTTGGCACAATCTAGGTTCTTTTTGCCAGGGTCTGGTGCCCCCTCTGTTGGAACTTGAGCCAATCCTGTTACCCAGAGATAAGAGAGATTGCTAATTGACCCTCTATCCACGTTTAACAAGATCAATCACGTTCTTGTTAACCTCCGAAGGCCTCTTTTTCCTGAGTTAACAGGTCCCATCATCTGAAAGGAGATTTGTAAAAGTCTGAACGCCTGCAGGGTTCAGGTTCTATTAAAAAACAAAACTATACTTTGGGAAAGGGGGAAAGAAGCTCTGGAGCCTCAAAGTAGTCTTCCTGCATAATGCTTTCAAGTGGACCTCCCCTGATGATTGCTTAACTGGCTTAACCTTGCAGGTATTTTTCTCACTTCTACATCATCTCAGTGCTGTGGAATGGCTTCCTGCTTTGGCACCTTACTCAGTCTCTGTTCCTGGGAGTGCCTTTTCCAAATTGGCTTCATGGTCTGCTCAGAATTCTCGGGGCTGCCCAGTTCCAAGGTACGACTCCACTGGCTAGTTAACCGTTTCATCCTGTTCCTGCCTTTCCTGCCTGCAGGGAGCTGTTCCTGGTATTTCACAGCCACCCCCAGGCTCCTCCTCTGTGGGCCCAGGAAGTGGAGGGTGAGGGCAGAAAAAGAGTTCTGCATGGTTCCTAGCCCGGTGGCCACTGGGATGTCTCCATGTCCCTCACTGAGATCCCAGCAGACCACGAGTCAGCTCTTCCGTCCCTGCCTTCCCAGCAAGTGCTATGCTGTGTACGAGACTGGCTGTTCTCCCTCTGATATTTTTAGTCCTATCGATAAATTTATACAGAAGTCTTTACACTTCAGTGGAAGAGCTCTTAGGATCCGTCAGGTTTGCCTTGAAACATTTGTCATTTCTCTAGTTGAACCAAAATAATGTCTCAGAACCCCAGAAATATAATAGAAAATTACTCTTGATCACCAGTTAAAAATGTTTGTTATACTGTAAGCGTTAGTTGTATAATAAAATTGACTCTAAATAGTTGTTGACCACATGATTATAAAATAGCCTTTAAAGTCACCTCACTCTACCTCGCATAAAGGATACATGGAACAATTTTAGAAATCAGGAATTGAAGGTGAAAACCATAAGGTGGCCTCAATGTCAAGGGAGAAGGTGAGGGCAGAATTAGAAACAGACTGTATTGGTGCTGTCTCTGTCCTTTGTTCCAGCAGCCAAACCACTGGCTCCAAGGGAGCAATCCTTTTCTGTATAACCAGAGGAACTCGCAAAAGATGACAGCCAGAGGGAAGACCTATGCAGATCCTATTTGGGAGGGGTGGAGACCTCAGCAGATCCATTTTCACCCATTAAAACTTCATCTCTCCCTTTGTTTACTGTGGGGCTAGCTGGGGTTCTGGAATTTGGAAGGTTGGTTGTGAGGAGTTTTATTCGTATATTTGTTTTAACCCTTTCCTCAAGAGTTAAAACTAGGATTTACTGTATTTAAAACAGAAAAAGAGCCAAAGCTATTCTGTACTGCTAGAAGTCTGGATAGGGCTTACCCTTGTTGGGGGGGGGAGAGGGAGGCAGTGCCTGGAGCAGAGACAAAGGAGTGCTGGTTGTGTTCTGTTTCTTCATCTGGGTGCTGAGTATATGGGTGGAATAGGATGGTTTAGTTTGTAAAAATTTGTTAAACTGTATCCTTATTATATTCTTATGATGTGTGTGTGTGTATGTGTGTGTGTATGTGCGACGTTCATTTAAAAAACATTTGGTGTTGGGGCACCTGGGGCGCTCAGTCATTAAGTGTCTGCCTTTGGCTCAGGTCATGATCCCAGGGTCCTGGGATCGAGCCCCGCATCGGGCTCCCTGCTCCACGGGAAGCCTGCTTCTCTCTCTCCCTCTGCCACTCCCCGTGCTTGTATTCCCTCTCTCGCTGTGTCTCTCTCTGTCAAAATAATAAATAAAAATCTATTTTAAAAAAACAAAAACAAACATTTGGTGTTATGTCATCTTAAAAACGAGCATTTCTTCCAAATTTTTTTGGCAGAAGGGTGAGAGGCAGGTAGAAAGACAGATCTCAAGGCTCACGGTCCCCTGAAAGTATAATTTTCTTTTTGTTGTTGTTGTTTTTTTGAATATGGAGAGAAATGCATAATTCCCTCTGTCTCTGTTCCTGTCCCCTTTTCTGCCTGTCCGGGTACCTGTGTCTCGTCTCCCCTGACCCAGGGATCCCACCAGGTGGGGTTGTTAGAGGTCATCGGGCATTCTTCCTGACCATCTGCCTCTGGCTGTTAGTGCCAGGAACCAGAGATCCACAGACATCAGGTTCTGAGTGCACCGACTCCTTCACAGTGACATTCATGTAACCAGAAGGCTTTCACATGACGAAGGAGAGTCCAGAGACCTGAGTTTGTCACTAGTCAAATTCCTTACCTTCACTTGGTCCACTTCCTCCTAACTAAAAAAGTGTTAGGCTAGATGATTTTTAGGGCCCTCTCCTAGCTCTATTCTTATTTAATACTCTGTCGAACAGCAGGAAAAAAAAATATAACTTTGCATTAATCCCAGAAAGAGAGATGCTAACGTGTTGCATTCTGAATTATAGGGGGTGAGCTGGCGCTGTCGGCATTCTTAGTATTAGTATTTCTGTGGCTACACAGCTTGCGGAGGCTCTTCGAATGCTTCTATGTCAGTGTCTTCTCCAATGCTGTGATTCACGTCGTGCAGTACTGTTTTGGACTTGTCTACTATGTCCTCACTGGCCTAACTGTGCTGAGCCAAGTGCCCATGGACGGCAGGAATGGTGAGTGGTCCCTGGCGTCTGGTCGCTGAGTCACTGGGCAAAGCACTCCACCGAGCCTGGCGGAAGTGTGAAAGTAGACCTGCCCAGCCCACTTCGCGTTTGAAGAGTTTGAACTCTACTGGCCATTAGAAAAAGTCAACATGCTCAAGGGTATATACAGTAACTATTACAAAATTGCTCAAACCTGAAAGACACCAACATAAGCACTAACGCCTGTGGTAAAGATAGTAAAAGTCCCCGGTGTTCAGGAGGTTTGGTGTAAGGACGATGAATTGGGATGTGGCTCTCCCTTGGTGGGATTGAAGTCCGTGAACTCATGCAGAGTTAACTCTGGAAAGAAAGAGGGAGCATGGTCAAGAGTTGGACAGGAAGCAGGGGAACACCCAAGAACAGGAGAAAGGGTCAGCAAAGACAGTTGCTCCACCAAAGGCTCAGTCTCCCTGGGGTGCGTGTGTGGGAGGGGAAGGGTGATGCCGGTTTAAATCTCAGAAACCCCGAGGAGGGAGGGGTGGCCTGGGCCAGCAGTGAACAGTTGTGATTGGAAGAGGGAGTAGAGAGCCATTTTGTTGCCATTTAGTTCTTAGGATGATTCCGATTATAACAAAGCTTTTCTTCAAGGGAGGCAGCCTGAGGGGAGAGGACAATAGAGTACTGTGGTTAGTCAGAATTGTGTCTGAACATTTCTGAGCTCCCACTAGCCAGGAAGAGGGAAGCAAAATCATGACCTTTGTTTATGAGGAGGAAATGAAGTTTTTTGGGGGGGGGGGGGGGGGAAGGGAGGCTGGAGATCTAACACATAGGACTATCATTTTTGTAAAAACAATGCGTGCTTATTACACAGAACTCAAGTCATTTGGGGTGACTGACATTAGGAGGCTAACTTCACCCTGGACCTTCAGTATCCATCTGCCCAGACACTGTAGGGCAGACCACTTGTGACTGTTTTCTCTCAGTCCAAGTCTTCGTGTTTCCTATCCATCCGTGTAAATAGAGACCAAAGTCTAGATGTTTCCCGTACTCGCTGAGTGAGCTTTCTCCTCAGGTTCGATTTCAGCATCAGAATAGCCCCTTGAATGTCCTCTCTCTGTTGCTATAGTACAACCCAAGGCCTCTATGGCATGAGGAGTGACTTTAGAGTACGATTTAGTAATGATCTTTCTTAATTCATGAATTATTTATTGGCTCCAACCACTCAGCTAGCATCTCTCCATCTGATTCCACTGAATTTAATCAAGTCAATGTTTCCTCCCTGAGCTTTCTGCTGTGGCATTCATGTGCAGCCCATATCAAGGTTTGAACTGTTATTTGTGGTGAGCAGTACTAGACTATCCACCCAAAGGAGCTTTCCAGAACACGCGGCTAACCCACTAGCTTTCAGTCTGTTGGCCTCTGTTGGCATTACATTATCTCTTCCGGAGCTTCGTCTGCTAGCTCGACCCCAGCTTCTGCCCTCCCTCCCATATAAAGAGTCAAGAAAAGGCAGCTGAGACACCCACAAAAATCACTTTCTAGACACTCCTTTCTGAAGCTGTCTTCTGTTTCACCTACTTGTCTTTCAAGAGGTCATATGCAGGCATTTGGGACAATATGGGTAGAACTGGTTTCAGGAATTCGTTGAGAGAACACACTGGGGCATTTGCCAGCTGCAGAGTCTGATAGGAATAGCCTGGGCTTGGGAGTCGGGAGGCCTGAGTCTGAATTCCAGCTTACTTAACCACCCTGAACCTCAGAACCTCAGAACCTCAGAACCATGTGTAATCAGGGACGCATCCCGATTTCAGAGGGTTCTTGTGAAAAGGAAGAGAAAGAATGTCTGTAAGCTGCCCAGACCTTCTCGTCTCCTGGTCTTCAAAGTCTAGAGGGTCTTCCTCCAGCCAGTCTCCATTACACTGTTGTATTTTATTTTCTCCAGAGTGCCCTCTCTACCTGAACTTGTCTTGGTTATCTATTTGCCGACTAGTTTCTGTCTGTCCCTTGCCACTGGAACGTGGGGTCCTGAGGACTGAGATCTTGCCTTACTTACTCACTGCTTTATCCCTTGTGCCAGATAGACACTCAGTCAGTAATTAATGAATAAACAAAGAGTTAAAAACTACACAGATTGGACTCTCAGCCTTCTACCTGCCTCCCTTTTCCTGCATTATAATTCCAACTTACTCTTAGGAATCTTTCCCTCATAGGTACTTTCTCTGATTCAGAGTAGGTGACTTGGCAGCGATGGGAACTCTCCAACACTTGCTTCAGTTTTTAATCCTAAAATGACTTGCTCTTATAATGATTTGATGTATAATGACTATGCTCTTATGACTTGCTCCAATTTAAAACTATTTTTCATATTTTGTTTATTTTTAACCTGTAAGAATATAACCTTTTCATTAAATGGCTAAGTCTAATAAACATTAAGAGTCTATAGTAAACTGTTTATATAGGGCAAGTTTTTAAACGAAATTAACACAGGTAGACATTGGTGGACTCTCATTAGTCATTAGCTGTCATCACCTGAACCCTACCTCCAGGTGCCCATACGGAATCGCATGATTCTTGGTTCTCTTATCTGAATCAACTCTGTAGGGGCGGTCTCTGGGCTCCAGACCCTCAGGCTCTTCCCCACAGTCAATCCGCAGTCAATGGACAGCTTTGTTTCTTCAGTCAAGTTCCTAACTAGCCTGACTGCTTCCTGCTGATCATAAGGAAGTCCTTAATTTGCTTTTCTGATGCCAGTCCTCGGAAGACCTGCGTTCTTCCTGTCTTCTTGGTAGCTGGAGAAGAAAGAGGAAGATGATACTTTGAGCGTTTCTACTTCTGAACTAAATCTAACATGGTTCTCTACTCAGAAAGGGATACCGTTTGTGTTTTCATCTTGTAGTTTATGTTTTTTCTCTTTTGAGAAGCCCCACCGCGAGCCTTTACCTCCGGGGGCTTTCTTCATTGGCTGGAGCCAGTCAAGTCAGTGTTCTGGATGCAGGGTCTCCCCTGAATGGCTTAGGGTGGCGGCTCAGGGTGAGATTCCTTTGGAAGTGTTTTCCTGGGGCGCCTGGGTGGCTCAGTTGTTAAGCGACTGCCTTCAGCTCAGGTCATGATCCCAGGGTCCTGGGATCGAGCCCCACATCAGGCTCCCTGCTCGGCGGGAAGCCTGCTTCTCCCTCTCCCACTCCCCCTGCTTGTGTTCCCTCTCTCGCTGTGTCTCTCTCTGTCAAATAAATAAATAAAACCTTTAAAAAAAAAAAGAAAGAAATAAAGTGTTTTCCTGACAGTGGACTGTAAGAAAGAAGACATAAAACTGGGCTTAGAAATAGAAATGCAAAGCGGCCTCACCGCACAAGGGTGCATCACAAGAGAAGGAGACAGAGTTGACCTCTGTGCTTGAAGCATTTGAAGCGGGAGCAGGAGAATGTGTCCATGTGGCACTCTCTGTCAGGGGCCACTGAAGCTGCCCCTGGCTGAGGAGCATACCCCTTCACCCACAGGACAGTGCTCTCCCCTCCAGACTTGGTAAATTATGTCAGGATAATTTTCTAGTCATGAGGAACAGAATAAGTGGATAATTGTGTTCTGCTAACTGTATGATTCTACTAACTGTATCATGCCCTGAGCCTCTGAAATTTTGCAGGCTTGCTAATAAGCTAATTCTTTTTTTCTGTAGTCTATGTGATAGGGAAAAATCTCTTGATGCAAGCTCGGTGGTTCCATATCCTCGGAATGCTGATGTTTATCTGGTCATCTGTCCATCAGTACAAGTGCCATGTCATTCTCGGCAATCTCAGGAAAAATAAAGCAGGTGAGAGGCCTTTCAGAGCCACTGCATGTAGATTTTAACCCTCAGAAGTTAGTTGTCCCTCTTCCTTTATTTTTTTCCCCTCCTGCCCTAAATTAATTGACTCCTCTATCAAATGCTCATTTTTGACAAGACACCTCTCTGGGTCTTGCTCTTCCCCTTTGTAAAATGATAGCATTATGCTCAAAGATTTCCCCGGCCTCATCTAGCCCTGACACTCTGTGACTATTCTGTGCCCACATCTGGGGGCCTGCACGGCAGATACGTGCCTAACCAGCACGTGAGCATTCATCACTGTGCTGAGTTAGCGTCATTCTAGCCACGGCAAAAAAAAAAAAAAGCCTTGACTTTTTAGTTAGCTTGTGTTGACTTATCACAGGTACAGTTTTTATTAGGTTTTTAGAAATATTAAAAATGGAATAATACTATTCAACATTTATCAAGTACTTATTCTGTGCTGGGCCCTGTTCCCGGTGCTTTACATATAGCCTCACAGTGCTTACTTGAGGTGGGGACAATCTTATCCTCCCTTTACAAATGAGGAAACTGAGGCACAGAGATGGTAAGCAACTTTTCTAAAGTTCCACAGCATGTAAGTGGTAGAGTCAGGATTTGAACTCACACAGTCTGACTCTGCAGTCTGAGCTCTCAATGACTAGTTTGGAGGCCTGGTAGAGAAACAGGCTTTGCTCTGTGCTTATTTTCAGTTGATAGTGTAACCTAAGCATGTAACTTTTTAATACATAGTAGGTTGACAATGGAAGTGTGACAGGAAGTGGGTTTGCACACAGGTCGGCAATCCTCTTTTTATTTTTATTTATTTATTTTTTTTAAGATTTTATTTATTTATTTGAGAGAGAATAAGAGAGAGCACATGAGAGGGGGAGGGTCAGAGGGAGAAGCAGACTCCCTGCAGAGCAGGGAGCCTGATGCGGGACTCGATCCAGGGACTCCAGGATCATGACCTGAGCCGAAGGCAGTCGCTTAACCAACTGAGCCACCC
>NC_058404.1:160082629-160116426 GCF_002201575.2 Neomonachus schauinslandi | reverse complement strand
CCCCCCTTTTTTTTTTTTTTTTTTTTTTTTTAAAGATTTTTTATTTATTTATTTGAGACAGAATGAGAGAGACAGAGAGCACATGAGAGCGGGGAGGGTCAGAGGGAGGAGCAGACTCCCTGCAGAGCAGGGAGCCCGACGCGGGACTTGATCCTGGGACTCCAGGATCATGACCTGAGCCGAAGGCAGTCGCTTAACCAACTGAGCCACCCAGGCGCCCGAACCCTCTTTTTAAATGACTTGGGGCCTGAGGTAGTAAACTCTCTTTCCACAACTTCATTTGTTCAGGAAGTCTTCTGTGTCTGTTTCAGGAGTGGTCATTCACTGTAACCACCGAATCCCTTTTGGAGACTGGTTTGAATACGTTTCTTCCCCAAACTACTTAGCAGAGCTGATGATCTACATTTCCATGGCTGTCACCTTTGGATTCCACAACTTAACTTGGTGGCTAGTGGTGACATATGTTTTCTTCAGCCAGGCCCTGTCTGCTTTCCTCAGCCACAAATTCTATAAAAGCAAATTTGTCTCCTATCCAAAGCATAGGAAAGCTTTCCTACCGTTCCTGTTTTAAGATAACCTCAGTCATCAAGCATGCAAACCAGGTGACAGGTTCAGTTCCTCAGGACAACAAAGTCTAGGGACCAAAGCACGGTTTCTGCAGAACTGTTTGAAACTCTGTGTTCCGTTTTTACACCCAAAAGTCTTCACTGAATGAGCAAAGCAAGACCCCTCAAGAAACTGAATCTTCAAAAAAGAAATCCTTCTGGCAGGCCTGGGAGTACTGTGTCTGCCTTCCGAGATGCTTTATAAAACCAACCAACTGCTAACAAGTAGATGAGACTTCTCCAAGCTGCCTCACAAGCAAACTAACCAAGAATATATAAACGGCTTCACACATGCACGTACCTCCCCAGAGGAAGAGATGAGACCATCTGTGGCTTTTTGTCAGGGACAAATGAGCTGGACTACATAAAAAGCAATATAGTAGGTGCTCAGTAACTGTTGCATTTCAGTAAAAGCAGAAGAGCTTTTGAAAATAACAATATATAATTTCACACCAACAGATGTAGGGGAAAATGAGTTTGTTGGAGATAGTTTATTCTTTCACATACAGCCACAAAGATTTCCGGTTATGTAACCAGCAAGAGTGGTTTCCACTCAAATCATAGGAAACCTCTTTTATTTAAGACTTTTTTTGACATGTCTTTCAAGGAAGTACCTTAAAAGTAATCTGAAAGCATCTGAAAATAAAATATTTTTACATTTATGTGTAAAGAGCCTTCATGAATGGACTGACCTTCGCTGCAGATGGGCTAGTGCTAAAGCCTCGTTCATACGGAGTTACTCCACTGGATTAAGGTTTGCCTGAGTTTAACTATTGAACTATTTTAATAAAGTGAATCTGGAGATTTTTAGGAATAAAGTTTACACTAAAACAGTTTATGTTCAAGAAAAGAGCCATGATTAAATCAAAGGGAAATAAATGCATGGCTTAAAAGAAAAACAAGAACTTGAAAAGTAACACTACAACCTGAGCAACGCTGTAAAAACTGCACATTTGTGCAGCGTAAGATTTACTAGCTTAGTGACTGAGGTATTAACTTGATGGCTTTTGTGCAGGTGTCATAATCTACTAGCTACTGAAGTTTGGCACTAACAGGTACCTTGCTATGGGAGGAAGAACCTCATCATTAATCAGACGCATAATCAAATGCAGTCTAGGAACATCCTCCCACCCTCATCCCTGGAGTAGTAAAACAAAGCTGTTAGACTGAGATTCTGCTTCATCTAAACTTTCAATATAGGCATATGAAAGCACATTCTAAAGTTTTTAATTCTGCTGTAACTTTTTCTCTCCCATCCATCAAATACCACTTCAATCATTTGCTCAGTCCATTCCAAAAATGACATTTATTTCATTTATCATTTAGGTGCGCCATCCTCAGGACCAGGACTCAGGAACAAAACTTTCCACACGGGAAAATATAAGGCATATTGCAGTTTGGGCTTAATTTCCACACAAATGGCACGAATAATTTTTAATAACAAACTATTTGGGGAAAAAATGTATTTTGCTTTAGCATGTCATTTCATACCTAGGTTAGTCTAGGAATTTGAATGATGTTCTGGAATTTCCTTGTACTTTTAAGTAAAATGATGATAGCCCCATGAAGAACCCTACCAGGGGCTGTTAGAAGGCATTCCCAGTTCCTAGTGTCCTCGTCTCAAGCCCGCCATCCCCTACTGTCCCCTACTGTCCGTCACCCCCGCTTCCATGTCTTTTACTTTCCCCTCTCCCTTCCTTGCCCAAACACTGCATTTCCAGGTGAGGGCTAAAGAGGAAGTAGCGATGTCCTCAAAGGGGTTCAGAACAAAGTAGCGTGGTCTTGGATGAAAGCTTAACCGTGGAGAACATTTGAGAATTGTGCCATGCTTGTGAGATCACAACCGACATTGCTCTGTGAGGTAGTGAAAATGCTCTGTGCGCCCGAATGGAGAGTGCGGGCAAACCCGTCCGTGGAGAAGCCAGAAATAGGTTGGGGGTGGACACTCTTGATCTTCCTGCCGCTCTAGTCGCAGAACCTCAACCTGTCATTCTGTTGCTACTAAGTTAGGGGAAATGACACCCGACTACCTCCCAACAGCATTCCCTGGACTAACTACCGATTGTAAAAGTGTGCTGAAAATAGCCTTTGTTTTTGTTAAGTCTCCAAGTTGTAGCTCATCCTCTATACTAACATTTGCTGTCGGTGAGTGTGGATCATTTTGTCTCCACAGGGACGTGTCCTGTGTTACGTTTTTAATATAATGAGTGATTATTGCTAGAATTCCTACCAAGAAAGGGGGCCTTTGCAGATATTTTTATATGATACTTAATAGTTTAAGGAGACTGTAAATTTTTGTGTAACTACCTGATAATTCAAGGACATTGATAAGTAATGTACCTCAAAGTGAACCAATATTTGAAAGAAGATCTTAAAATAGCAAATGAGCAAGTAGAAATTTTTTACACCTGCCTAAAGCAATTTCTGCCCACTCTTTCACATTGCTTATCAGGGGAAAAAAATCTTTTAACTGGTTTTATAAATTACTTATATTAGTCTAACCCTCTAAGATTTTTCTAATAAATGGACAAGAAACGGAAGCTGGCAGTGACCCACAAATAATTCATGCTACACATACTTCATCATGTTTCTCAAATACCAGTGATCTAGAAAGCCAGGTATTGATTTTAGGGAAAGCAAAATTTAATTATCCAAGTAAAAACTGAATGATAAAGAGCTACTCTATGGACATAATTGAGAAAGTTTTGTATTGAGTCTCTTCCTTGAAAAAGATTCTCGGGGAGCCTGGCTGGCTCAGTCGGTTGAGTGTCTGCCTTCAGCTCAGGTCATGATCCCAGGGTCCTGGGATCCAGCCTCCAAATCGGGCTCCCTGCTCAGTGGGGAGCTTCTCCCTCTCCCTCTGCCCCTCCCCCATGCTTGTGTGTGTGCTCTCGCTCCGTCAACTAAATAAAATATTGGAAGGAAGGAAGGAAGGAAAGAAGGAAGGAAGGAAGGAAAGAAGGAAGGAAGGAAGGAAAGAAGGAAGGAAGGAAAGAAAGAAGGAAGGAAGGAAGGAAGAAAAGGAAGGAAAAGATTCTCAACTCTTGAAGCATGTAGAGGACAAAAGAACACAAGGGATTTCTCAGCAGAAAGACAAACCTGCCTCCTGAGTCTAGCCCTCTGGTAAAACTTCATAGCATGTGTACAGTTTTTATCAGGGCTCCTTGGCCTATACAACACCTTTCTGGGAATTAGAAAAGATAGCACTCAGAACATCCCCATAGTAGCAGAGCATGAACCGTTGTGGGCACAAAAGGCTGCTGGTGATGGGATCACCGCCCAGTGAGCAGAGCTCAGGCTGGATCTCAGCCCCACTCACACTTTGTGCCTGCCGTCCTTTGTGCAGTGTTCCAACCGCACAACCTTCCATAGCCTAGAGACCAGGTTCACTGTGCTGCCTATCTCTGCAGATTCTATTCACTCTTGGGAAAAAAAAAAAAAAAACAAGACTTGATTTCATGGAATCATCTCATTGAGAAAGAAGAATAAAACTAGGAGAAGGTGGAATTAAGCAGTCCATGCAAAACATCTGTGTTCTTCCACTAACAAAAAGGGGAATCTGGTGGACAGCAGGTGAGTGACCCTCAAACAGTCGAATGTCGGTTTGGGTGCTAGAATTCCAGCCCCAAAGAGAGAAAATATTTTGCTTCCTTTCTCACTACCAACTCCTGTCTTTCCAGCTCATTGTTCTAGGACTGCAACCCCAACAGTCTTGCCACCCTATTGGGACCTCCAGTCTATTGGTCTCATGGCATTTTTATTGTCCTTCGCCCATAAGTCTTCTCTAATCTCCTTAGCCTGCTTGAGTTCCAGGAAATCGCTATCATCATTCCTTCATATATATCTTCAACTCTTGCCTCTTACATTGCCTCTTGCTTCTGATTCAGCAAAACCACACCCTGGTTAGATTCAACTCTTCCCCTGGGTGTGTGTGCCCACACAACTGAACAGTGGCTGGAGAAATCCAATCCATAGACAACTCACTTCAAATTCATGACCACTAACCTCAAGTGGTCTTGCATGCTGCAGTCACAGTAAAATTCTCTAGTCCGTTCCCTCTCCCACTCTGCTGACAATGTTGCATCTCTGTCCCCAGGAAATGAAGCTACTGGAAGAGAACCCCCCCCCCACAGGTTACCACCACCTCCTCCACCCACCTAAGACATCTGTTCCTCCATACGCTACTTTCCCTCGTTACTATTATTGAAGGATACTTTTTTTTAAATGTAAAATCATGATTCTCATACAAATATAAAATGAACATGTGCCAACAATTTTACTTAACTCATTAAGTAAGGAAGGAACCAGTAATGTTAGAACCAGTTTAAAGAGTTCCTAAAAGACACATACATGGATAACGAGGCATGCCAAAATGAATGTAATAGATGCAAATTAATTGCTGAATAGTTGCAAAACTAGCGTCTCCAGCACGGGAGGGAAAGCAATTGTGCCCCCATCAGACCAAATCCATTTGTATGTCTATGAAATTATTTGCATTCCTATCAATTGTCTATGAGTTGTAAAACAGCTCAAAGACTAGGGGTAGAGAACCCAAAGAGTGTGCTAGAAAGGACACCAGTACTATTTTTTGCTCACTTTGAAGTCATTACAATTTTTTCCTGAAACTATACAATCTCTCTGGATTTCTTCCCAAAGCTAGGTCCCCTCCTTGAGCACTAGATTCTACCCAAGGAGAATGCTTAGCCATTCTTCTCCCCCTACATCATCACATGTTTACCCTTTCCTCAACATTTCTAGAAGTGGACAAATACCTTTTTAAAACCTTCTAACCCCATTTCCAGTCTCAGGACCTTAAATACTGTTTATATGCTGCCAACTCCTGTGTTTATATATCTGGCCTAAACATCACTGCTGCACTCCAGGCTCATATACCCAGTTGTCTACTTAACATCTCTACTTGATGTATAATAGCTCAAGTTGTGACATGACTAAAAGTTTCTGATTTTCCATCCCCCCACACCTGATCCACCTACAGTCTTAGTACTTTCTACTTTCTCAAACCAAAAATGATGGCATCTTCCTTGACTCTCCTCCTCCTTTCACACTCCACAAACTGATCCGTGGTTCTACCTTCAGAATACATCCAGAATCCATCCCTGTTACCATAACTCTACTCACTACCATCTTGATCTGAGCTGCCATCATTCCTTGCCCAATTTACAGCAACAGACTCCCAGTGGGTCTCCCTGCTTTCCCCCTTATTCCTTACGGCTGATTTTCAACACAAGCCAGAGTGATCTTTCAAAAACCTGTATCAGATCATGTCATACTCTCTCAAAACCTTGCAACAGCTCCCACTTTCTCTCAGATAAAGGCCAAAGTTCCTATGATAACCTCCTAGCCCCCACACAACCTGGCTCCCAGTCACGTCTCTTACCTCATCTCCTACGTGTGCCCTCATCCACTCCTCCCACACAGTGGCCTCCTTGCCCTTCCTTATCCAGGTCAGTCCTGTTCCTCTGGTAGGCCTTTGCACTGGCTGTGCCCTCTGCCTGGAATGCTTTTCCCCTAGATAGCTGCCACATGGCTAACTCCCTTACATCCTTCAAGTCACTGTATTTGTTATCTATTGCTGTGTGACAACGTACTCCAAATTTTAGCAGCTTAAAACAGCAAACATCTGAGAGTTTCCGTGCATCGGGATTTCAGGTGCAACTGAGCTGGGTGCCTGTACCCCAAGGATTCACTGCAGTCAAGGTGGCACCGGGGCTGAGATCTCATCCGTAAGCTCCCCTGAGGCAGGACCCAACTTGCTCACCTGGTTGTTAGCAGGATTCAGTTCCTTGTGAGCTATTGAACTAAGGGCCAGGAGCCTCCCTTGGTTCCCTGCCATGCAGGTCTTGCCCAAGAGCAGCTCATAGCACGGTACCTAGGTCCCATCAGAGCAAGCAAGCCAGGGTGTGCAAGACGGGAGACACCATCTCTTTGTAACCTGATCTTGGAAGTGACATCCCATTGCTCTTGTCATACTCTTGTTTGTTGGAAGGCAGTCAGTCACTAGGTCCAGTCCACACTCAAAGGAAGGGGATTATACAAAGGCAGGATGATCAAGAGGTGTGGATAAGGGAGCCAGCCAAGAGCCTGTTTACCACAGTCACCTTCTCAATGAGGGTCACCCCCTTACTTAAAGTTGCAGCCTAGCCCTCTCTCATTTCCGTCCCCCTTTGCCCTTATGAGCATTAACAAACACTTATTGTTTTGAGCCACTTCATTTTGAGGTGGTTTGTTCTATAGCAATAGCTAACTGACGCACTCTCTTCTAAAAAAACTCTACAAGGTGCTTTTTTACTTACACTTATTATTTTATTGTCTGTCTCTCCTCATTGGAATGTAAAATGTTGTTTGGGGGTTTTCTGTTTTGTTTTGTTTTGCTTGCAGATGCATCCCCAGCACCAGAAGTGTCTGGTACATAATAGACACTCAATAAATATTCATCTAGAGAATGCTTCTATTGTCACTGTTTTCTGCATAATCACAAATCTCCTGCCTTTATTTTGTTGCAGAATTGCAATAATACCTACCTTATGAACACTGAGCATCGTTTATATTCACATGTGTGAAAAGCAATGATCCAATTGTGCATTTATACCACCCAGAAACCAGTAAAAATTATGGTAAAGGGAATAAAATGAAGTTCAGTCAAAAGAAATGCTTAGGAATCCATAAATTGTTACAATCCCACCCACATATTTTTTAATCAGGTTTTATAAAAGAAATTCAGCATTTATGGGAAATTGGAATAAATACATTTATTCTTCAAAATATTATGATTAAACCCTGTTTAGTAGAGAGGAAAGTGATTACTCTTCAACTTGAAGCCTGTATCTTTAAATCTTGCTCCTCCCCCTACACTTAAAAAAAAAAAAATCCGCAGTTTGAGATTTTTTTGTTTCTTGACCTCTAGACCTATTACTCTGTGGCCTGCTATAACTATGATCATGATTTTTTGACATGTGTTTTAGAAAAAATCTTTGAGATTTAAAGAAAAAATAACAAAACCCATGCCAGAGGAAGTATATAATTCAATAAATTGGAAAGAACTTAATCTGTTCCTCCGTAATACTCCTTCAGTTCTGAGCTTCTCTTCATGGCATGGCTTTCAAGCTCTGCTGTCAAGGCAGGGCAGGAGGGAAACAGAGGGTCTTCCATTCCCTGCCTATGACCTATTTGATTTTAAAGACCTTCATCTAGTCAAATAAATATTCCTCTAATCCACATGATTTTGACCTAATATCTTACTAATACATCTTATTTCAGTGAAAGAGCATTGCCCTCACCCAATTTCCAACCAGCTCTCCGCCCTGGATAGCATCACCAAACTTCTTGCATTAACTTGACATTGGAGGGAGCTGGGCCTTAGAGGATGTCCCCTAATCTGGGGGAGGGGCTGAGGGGTTAGAGGTTGGAGTCTCAGTCCACGTCAGGTTTAAGTGGACCAGGCAATCATTTGGGGAGAAGTGTTCTGGGTTGAAGAGTTGTTGGTGAGTTAAAGACCGATTCTTGTCTTGGGCTGTGAATGAACTCAAGGCCACTAGGATGTAAGCAGAAAGTAGGATAAACTCTGTCTCTCAGAATCAGGCCAAAAACAAAGAAGGTGTAGAAGACCCTTCAGAGCTGCTCAGGCCATTTGGGTGGATGTTTGAGTGTGGAATGAGGCTGACCTTCAAAGATGAAGCTATGACAAGATCAGAAATCTGTATTTTTGAGCCAGAATATGTCGATGTCTAGATTTGTTTTTGTCTTTTCTTTTCATTTTCATAATTTCATTAAACTAATGCTTCGTTTGTATCAGAGAGTGTTCTATGGCCAGGCACTATTTTAGACCTTGGGAAATCAGGGAGCAAAACAGGTAGCATTCCTGCCCTGATGGAGCTTATGCTTTGGTTGAGGAATACAGATAATAAATATAATGAGTAGACAATTAGCAAATCAAGATAAGTTCAGATAGTGATAAATACTATGAAAAAAATGAAAAAGCTTAAAAAAAAGAAGAAGGTGAGACAGAGTGACCAGAGGGAGGGGGGGAGGGAGGGGTCGACCTACTTCAGACGGAAGGAAGTAGGCAGGAAGGTCTCCCCTGAGGAGGTGATATTTACCCTACGTGACCAAAAGATCTGAAGAAAGAGTGATCCAAGAAGAGTAACAAGTACTGGACAAAGGTCTTGAGGTGGAAACAGGCTTGGCATGTGAGGTAGAGAAAGCCAAGGGATGAAGTCACACAGAAGGCAGGGGTTATATGACACAGAACTTTAATTCAGAGAGAGGAACTTTGGACTTTATTCTAAGGGCATTTAGAAGCCATTAAATAACGGTAAGCAGGGGAATGAAATGACTTATTTTCATTTTGAAAGCTCACCTGGCTGCTGGTTAGATTACAGATTGGCAAGAATGGAAGTAGGGAGGCTATTACTTTAGAAGTCTCTTTTAAGAGTCTGGGTGAGACATAACACGTACTTGGGCCAAGGTGGTTACTTTGGACAAGGAGCTAGCAGGAGGTGAACAGACTCAGGATCTATTTTAGAGGCAGAGACAACAGAACTTGCTGATGGATTGGATGTGGGGTAGGAGGAAATTAGCGGAAGCTAACAAGAGGGTACTGGTTCCATTTACTGAGATGGGAAGACGAGGAAAGGAACAGGTTTTTGGGTAGAAATCAAGAGACCTGTTTTGCTCATGCTTTGTTTGAAATGCCTGTGAAACACCCAGATGGAGAATGCAAGCAGATAGCTCGAGAAGGGAGGGTGAAGCAGGTCGTTGGCAGTCTTCCTGAATTGTGAGCCTGTTTGCGGAGATCTAGGAAAGTCGGAGAATGGGCCTGGAAGGGCATCTCCCTTTCCTCCCGACCAGAGGAGGTCCCCTACAAGGCCCACATCCCTATCATCTGAAGGGTTTGGCGTGCCTGTGGGTAACAGTACCCTTCATTTCAGATAGTGGAAGTGCGTCAAGAGTCGAGGAGGTCAAGCAAGTTGTAAATTGCTATTTGTCATTTACCTACACATCAATTTGCCAAGCGCCTTCTCTTTAATTTTGAGTGATCTTCAGCTGACTCTTAGCATGAAGTTTTTGGTTTCTGCTTCTTTCTCATCACTCCCTGTTCTGGCTTCTCTAGCCAGTCTTTACTCTGTGGACTGTTTAAAGTAAAAAGCTTTAATCCCCCCCTTGATGATTTGGGAGTGCAGGAGAGCTCTCTAAGGGAGCCCAGGGAATAGCTTGGCTCTTCACTACTTCTGAAGAGTTGAGGAGGAAAACAAAGAGTGAGACAGGTGGTTAGGTTGGAAGGAGGGACTTCAGGTCTGGTAGAGGTGTGCTGGGCTAATACTGAATTCCAGAATCAAAAGCTGTCTCCATCCACTCCAAAGCAGCACTGGGCTCAGAGCAGACAGGCCACCCCCCCCCCCAACCTGCCCCGGTGGTGGGGAGGGAGCAGAGATTAATTCTCCCTGTGGGCTATATCTCCCCAGAGAAAAAAGGTGGCAGAGCTAAGCCCAGTATTCTAGGTTACTCTGGCTAAATTTACTTTATAACATCAGTGGTAAAATGGTTACATCTCTGAGAGAGCCAGGAAACAGTCCTCCCCATGGGAACTTGGAGTGGAGAGAGGGCATCTTCCTCTAACGAATAAGGGAAATGTTCACCATTAATAATTGGCTGGTTTTATATATTTTGATTTTCAGTAAGTAGGGCACAGTTAAATTCAACAAAGAGGTATCAAGCACAATTCTGCCACTTATTAGCTGTGTAATTTTGGGAAAGTTTCTTGACCTGAGTCTCAGATTTCTCACTTATAAAAATGAGGATACAGGTACCTACCTTGTAAGATCATTCATATAACATATTCAGCGCACTGCCTGGATCAGAACAAGCACTCAATAGTGACTTAGTACTACTACTATTACCGTAATTATGGCTACCACTATTAACCATGTTAGGAAAATCTGCTAGGTGCTAGGGATATAGAGATAAAAGACATAATCTTACCATCTAAAAGCTCAAGACTCAGTAAGGAGGTAGGAATCAAAAAAAATTAGAAGACAGTGTAACACATATTTGGTAGGGTTTCTTCACCAGAAAGATGCCTACCAGTGAGTGATATACTATAGTGAGACTCTATCTATATAGGCTGGGAGAAAAACAAAACTAAACTAGACTAAAAAACCATTTTGGAATTGTTGAGTCTCTCACATCCTTACTGGATAGGGAGTCAAGTAAGTAGCTCCAGTTGTTTACCAAGAAATGTATCAGGAAATCTGTGTTTAGACTTTTTTTTTTTTTAAAGGGAGATAGAACGATGATGGCTCTAAATCCTCAGAGTGGGGAAGCCAAGGTTCTGATTAGCCCTCCAGATACTGCAAAGAACTCATTACTTTGAAATCTGACACCTGGGGCCTAAACTGGCAGAGCCTGAGGTCCATGGGATCAAGGTGGCACTGCGACGGGCTGGACGGGCCTTACTCAGGCTCAGATTCTGACACTGCACTGACCCGACTGGGTAGGTTCCCCATGGGGACAAGGCGTTGTCTGTTTACTTTACTTTGCTTCTGTAAACAGCTTGGCTGCCCTACCCCTGAGCCACCCCGCATGCAGCAGCCAGTGCCTAGGCTTCTTGAAGCTGTAATCCATTAATCCTCACGGCCTCATCTCACTGGGAATTTGGCCAGGAGCACTTCCTGTTAGAGAGTTCTGGAGTGTGGGTAGCCCACCCCAGAAAATAAGCCAAGCACCTTCCAGGAATCAGAGACACATGGCCAGTTTTGCCACATTTACCCTTCTGCCTCAGCCATTAGACTGAGTCGCTAGACTCCCTTTCAGGTACCTCTTAAGCACAGAAAATCCTGTATGCATAAAGGAGAAGGCATTGGAGGTAGGATAGTTTGGACTTCTGGGATACACCTATGACTGGTTTGTGAGGTCTTGAGCATTTGCACTTTAGGGATGAACTGAGAGGCCCAACATTTGTACCCCAAACTGTGTAGGAGGCACCCTGGTTACTTATACACCAAGAGAAGCAGCTGTAAGAGGGGGTGTTGGAGGAAGACTGCTGAGAGGTCAGGCCTGAACAGGTTTTCGGAGTAGGAGCTTGCAGTGATAGAACAGAGGAAGTTAATCACAGACAGGAAGAACAGCATGCACAAAAACTTTACTACCTGACTACATAAGGTGGTATCTTCAGTGAACTCAAAGTAGGTTTGCCCACTTTGCCACAGATTGTTTTGGTGGATTCATTTCTTGTTCCAGGATTTAATAGATAACTTCCATAGCTCTTCACAAAGTACAGGTTTAATGTATGTGCATTTATGTTAAGTATTTAGATTATTTCTTGGCACACGATTAGCACTCAAACTTCTGGTAACTAAATAGCTCAACTTTTTTTGTATCAGATGTACAAATACTTTCAAGCCCAACCAACAACCGTCCTTTCCTGTTTTCTACTCTTGTCTGCCCCAGTACCCACCCTTCAAAATTTCTAAGCACTCAATTTCTTTTTTAATTTTTATTATTATTATTTATACAGGGAGCGCGGGGTGGGAGGATAGGAGAGGGGCAAAGAGAGAGGGAGAGAGAGACTCCTAAGCAGCTTGGAGCCCCACGTGAGCCTGGATCTCAGGATCCTGAGATCATGATCAGAGACACAATCAAGAGTTGGATGCTGGGGATGCCTGGGGGGCTCAGTCCTTGAGCGTCTGCCTTCGGCTCGGGTCATGGTCCCAGGGTCCTGGGATCGAGCCCCGCATCGGGCTCCCTGCTCAGCGGGAAGCCTGCTTCTCCCTCTCCCACTCTCTCTGCTTGTGTTCCCTCTCAAAAAAAAAAAAGAGTTGGATGCTGTGACTGAGCCACCCAAGCACCCCCAAACACTTAATTTCAAAAGCCAAACATGTTAAGAGACCAGTCTAAGATATGTGCAGTATAAAACATGCAAAATAGGCTTTAAATGTTTCCGGTCTGGGGATAATTATAGGCAAACAAATAATATCTAAAACAAAGTCTTGAGGATTTTCGTCTGTTACTTCCGAAGTCCCATTTAAGAGATTTGTTTTAAATAATCGCATTTGACTCTCCAAGAACACTGCCCTCAGCAGATGGCCGCACGTTCGAGGCGGCCCCGAGAATCGTGAGGGCGTGCGGCACCGGGCTAGGTGTGGCGGTTCCCACAGCGAGTGCCACGTAACCACCGCGCTCCGACTAATTTGACACCTAGGGCAGGCTAGGGGCAGCGTAGGCCGGCGCGGATATTAGGGCAGAAGACGCGGGTGGGAGCAGAAGCAACGGGGCCGTGCGGTCCCGGGCCGGTGGACAGACACCCGAGAGGAAGCAGCCGCGTGGGGCGCGACAAGGATGGGAGGCGAGGAACGTCACGCGGCCCGGTTCGTCCCCGGAGCGCTGGGTCCAATGGGAGGAGGGCGCGAGCCGCACCTCAACCTGTCCGAGGACGTCACGACGCCGAAGAGGACGCCGGGCCAATGGGAGGCTGTCACGGGCAGGGGCGGGGCCCCGAGGAATTGGGCTGGGCCGCAGCGAGACAGTTGGCTGAGTCCTGTGGCCGCAGCGGGAGAAGGGGAGGGCCGAGCCGGCCGCTGCGGACGCCGGCCTGCGCTAAGCCTCTCGCCCGCCCTTGCCACTTCCCGCATGGTGCTGATTTCTCACTAAGCGGCGGCGGCGGCGGCGGCGAGGCGAGAGGGACGCACGGCGGGGGCGGCTCGGGGTCGAGGCTTCCCATCGCCCGCACTTCCTCCTGCGGCGCCCGTGCGTGGCCGTCTCGGCCGGCGGGATGGCGGCGGCCCGGGGGAGTGGCCGCGCATCGGCGCCCCGGCTGCTTCTGCTCCTGCTGCTCGCGCTGCTGTTGGGCCCGACCGGCGTAGGCGCTGTCCCCGACGAAGACCTTAGCCACCGGAACAAGGAACCGCCGGCGTCTGCCCAGCAGCTGCAGCCGCAGCCCGCGGCCGTGCAGGGCCCCGAGGCAGCCCGGGCCGAGGTGAGCAGGACGGGCCGGGCCGGCTGCGGAGCCGGTGCGCTGGGTACCAGGCTCGCGGCCGCCGGGAGCGCGGCGCTCGGCCCCGGCGGCCGGCGAGGGGGAGGGGAGCCCGCCCCGGCTCCTTGGGGGTGGAGACCGTGGAGGGCGCTTCTTCCCGGGCCGGGCCCGGCCTCGCCCGGCTCCTTATGGGGGAGGGGAAGGGAGCGCCCAGCGCCGCGCCCGCTGGAAACCTCCGGTCCGAGAGCACCGGGATGCTGCCGAGGAATGGGCTTCCAGATACTTATCCCGGGTAGAAAGTTTTTAACACAGGATAGTGCGAGGCTTTTCGTATTCCCTGAGGATAACAGCATCGGTCATTTCATTGTTGAAACCGCTCGTCCCAAACTGCTTACCCCAATTCAGCTTTGCACGACCCGTGTGTTTTGCCAAATGTATATGGATTATGAAACGTGACGCTCACTTTTTAAAAACGTGCTCTGGCTTGCAGGAAGTAGCCCTCAGGAACGCAGAGGAATAATCAATCTTTGACAGTACAGAGTGCTGCAGCGGTGTGGGATGCCAACACTAAATTCATAAGCATACCAGAACCCGTTCCTTTGGTCTTATTAACGTCGTAATTTATGTTAATAGAATCACTTAGTCACTTGTATGCAGAGCCTCGGCGGCATTTTTAAATGCCTTCCCTGTACCAGGGAAACTTTCTCCTCATTTCCAGTTAGGACTCCTGAATTGAGGCCTCTGGGATCGCTTCTAGTGGGAGAGTTTTGGCGCTCAGCCTCTCCTAGGTCTCCACTCCCACCCAGGCTTCATTTGGCCAGTCACCACCCAACTAATCTTTTGAAATTGAATTCTCTTTTACTGCTCAGAAATCCTCAGTGAGTTGCCCCTGCATACTGACTTCAGTCCATCCTGTTCTGCCGGATGTTGAGATTTCTTCCTGATTTGGCCCCAGTCAGCCTCCTGGCTTTTTAGACACCACTCCCTTGCTCATACGCAATACTCAAACCACTCAAACCGGAGATGTGCCATGTACTCTGTGGCTAGTCTCCCCAGCAGGCAGCCTCCCTAAAAAGGCTTCAGTGAGCTTGGAGCCGGCTGGTCAGACCCGTAACCACCTTTCAAGAACCAGCAGATACCTACGCTTTGAAGACTTGCCTAAATCTTCCTGGTTAAAAGTGATTTCCCTCTTGCCTGTCACTCCTGAGCTCAGCTGACCCTGCTAGCCATTTCCACTTCTGAAATTGAACTAAAATGCTGAATCATGAAATGTATTCTTAGTGTTTATCCTTTAGCCTTCTGTCATTTAAACTCATTATCTGTCATTAACTCATTATTTTCAAACGAAACTACTTCTGGTTAAGTAACTTTGTGAGAGATTTTGAATGTAATGTTCCAGGCCTTTCATCAGAGTTTTAGTCATATAGTGATTTTTTGAGATATAAATAGTGGTAGGTGTGGCTATTAATAATACCCTTTTAGGCAGCTAGGAAAAAATCTCGCCTTGTAAAATAAAGGCAGCAGTGTGCAGTGACTATATTCAAGTGGACTTAAGGATCCTTGTCTTTAAAACTGGAGATGGGAAGGGAAGGGCCAGGCACAATATAATACGATTTTTGTCTTTCATATTTTGATATACAGTTGACCCTTGAACAACGGGTTTGAAGTGCATGGGTTCACTTATATGTGGATTTTTTTTTCAATACAGTACTGTAAATGTATTTTCCTTACGATTTTAACATTTTCTTTTCTCTAGCTTACTTTATTATAAGAACACAGTATATAATACCCATATAAAATATGTATTAATCGATATCGGTGTATGTTATTGATAAGCCTTCCTGTCAACAGTAGGCTATTAGTAGTTGAGTTTTGGGGGAGCCCAAAGTTATATGCAGATTTCCCACTGTGCGGGGGGTGGGGCTCAGCACCCCTAACCCCGCATTGTTTAAGGGTCAACCACCTCTTGGTGGTTCTTTTAAGATAGGAATTTATTCTTTTTTTTTTTTTAAGATTTTATTTATTTATTTGTCAGAGAGAGAGCACAGGCAGGGGGAGCACTAGGTAGCGGGAGAAGCAGGCTTCCCGCAGAGCAGGGAGCCGGATGCAGGGCTCGATCCCAGGACCCCGGGATCAGGACCTGAGCTGAAGGCAGACGCTTAACCCACTGAGCCACCCAGGCATCCCAAGATAGGAATTTATTCTAAATTGTTGTATATTGTAGTAGCATCTAATTATCTTGTTTTAATTATATTTTCATCTAATGCTTTGATAAGGCTCAGGTTTTTTCTCTGTGGTGCTACAGCATGTTGGAAGAGATTTTTCTTTCATGTTTTCTAAACTATGTAATATAAGTATCATTTGCTTTTTTTGTCCCGTTGTTAGAAGTAAGCTATTGTCAGGGTTCAATTTGATAACCGTATAAGCAAGGGCTGAATGTTGCTGGATATCTGGAAGTTTCAACCGATTTGCTTTGCAGCTACATCCAGTAGATTTTAAAAGGATAGGATATTTAAATTTACTTTTTTCGTGCCACTGTGTGAGAGTGGACTTCCGAAAATGGAGAGGGAAGAATCTCTCCTTCACTGGTAGACATTCATGTGTAAGAATTATTATAGAAGTATTATAAAAATGTTATATCTCAGCGTACTTTGAAGCAAGGTAACTGAACTTCTGACAGGACTTTCTAGATTGGGTATTTTTTTTCTATAATCAGGTAAAAAAGTTGGGGGGTTCACTCTCTACTTACAGTTACAGATAAACCCCAGTTTACAAACCCTTGGAAAGAGTAGTTGTTGACCACTTGGATCCTTTCATTTATGCAGTTTATGCTTCTGGTGACTTACTCAGTTTTTTTCTTATTCATTCCCCGGACAGAGCATGTAGTACAAGAAGCATTAAGTCCATTTAGTTGAAGGAGATCAGACAGATTTAATAAAGGCAGTTTATAATTTGCTGCGTATTCTGGAAGTCCAGAGAACTGCTCTGGTTGCGTAGCAAGGTTGATAAAGCCACAAAAGCCTATTACCTCACCCAGTACAAATTCTTATTATTGTATTTCTGCTTTACTGTTTCTTGGCATTTCTTTTATTTATTATCTTTGAACTGTGAGAAGGCCTTCTTTGAGAAATTTTAAACTTTTTTCCATTTCCATGAGGTTGCACTCCTGCTCCATCCCGCCCAACCTTCCAGTTCCAGCCTCTTTATAGCAAAGCTAGAGGCTGTCAGGTGACTCGTCTTACTTATGATTGCTGTGTCAGAATGAAGTGATCGTTACGTTACTGAGTTTGTTGGTATTCTACCATCAAAGCAATTAAAAAAATCAGTGAAGCTAGGGCGCCTGGGTGGCTCAGTCGGTTAAGCGACTGCCTTCGGCTCAGGTCATGATCCTGGAGTCCCGGGATCGAGTCCCGCATCGGGCTCCCTGCTCGGCGGGGAGTCTGCTTCTCCCTCTCATGCTCTCTGTCTGTCATTCTGTCTCAAATAAATAAATAAAATCTTAAAAAAAAAAAAAAAATCAGTAAAGCTAAATACATTTAATACATTTCAAATCTCAATTTATAAATACATTATAAAACAGTAACATTTATAAAAATAAAGTTTAACTCATTAAAATAAAATGTATTTGTAAACATCTAATTGTTAAATACATAGTATTCTAATATGAATTAACAAGTAACAAAAAACAACAAACCTAACCATTCACAGATAAAAAGACATGCTAGTGAAAATTTATAATAACATACAATTTTATCTTTAAATACAATCTCTTATTTTTTATTTATTTTTAAAGAACATTTTATTTAGAGAGCGAGCATGCATGAGCGGGGGAAGAGGCAGAGAGAGAGGGAGAGAGAGCATTTCAAGCAGACTCACTGCTGAACTGGAGCCCGACAGAGGACACAGGGTTACATCTCAGGACCCTGAGATCACCACCTGAGCCGAAATCAAGAGTCCGACGCTTAAGTAACTGGGCCACCCAGGCGCCCTTACGATCTTTTAAAACCAGGGTTTCCCAAGGTGTCTTATTTAAGTTGCACGTATATTTTTGTGCATATTTTCCACTTTGTGGGAAAGGCTTTTCTAACTTGATACAGTAAAGTCATGGTGAGGAGACCGTTCTAAGCCAGTTGTAAGCATTTTCCTCTAGGCTCCTTTATCTCCAAATTTCACCTCTTGTGTGATGACTTTTGTTGAGCGGCTTTATTGTTGTTTTCTTGCAGGGAGACCAGGCCTTTTCCAGGTAGCTGGTAGTAGCCCTTGCTTCACAGGAGCATCTGCATCTTCCCTGGCTCAGCACGTGCGGCCATGTGACCGCGTGGCCGTGCGGCCATGTGACCGCGTGGCCGTGTGGCCACGTGGCCGGGGTTCACACGCCGCTTTCATTCAGGTCACTGCCGCCATGTGTGCATCTGAGCTCTGGGACTCAAGTAGGAGTTATTGTTTGCCTTGTTGGCATTTTCATCCTTCTCCCGAAGATCATGAGAGCACAAAGGAATACTTTCTAAACGAGGGAACTTTCAGTTTGGAACTAATTTTGAGTGAAGAGGAGTTTTATTCAGCAATTTTTTTTTTTTTTCCTCCCAAGATGTAAATAATTTGCATCTGACGCCCATATGCAAATACTGAAATGGTGGCATTTGTATGAAGGCAGACACTGGTGTTTGATGACTGGTAGAACACTGTAACTGGGTGGTGGGGTACCAGAATGACAGCCCCTGCCTGCGCCCCGCCCGTAGCGTCCACACGTGCTGCCTTTCTCCACGGCGGGGAGCGAGACCAGCCATCCGTGCCTGTTCTCTTCTGACCTCCGCTGCTTTCCCTCCTCACAGTCTTTATTCTGTCCCTTTCAGTTGGCCCCTTTCTGTCTATGACACCTGCCCCCAGGCTTCTCCTTTTTGGGAAAGGGGGGAAAAAGACCAATAATTTAACTACTTGACTGTATTCATTTCTGTTCTTCAGTTTTATGGACCAGATTTCTTTCTTCTTCTTTTTTTTTAAAATTTTGTTTGTCCGAGAGAGAGAGAGACAGAGAGTGGCAGGCAGAGGGAGAAGCAGGCTCACTGCTGAGCAAGGAGCCCAATGCAGGACTCAGTCCCGGATCGTGACCTGAGCCAAAGGCAGACGCTTAACCAACTGAGCCACTCAGGAGTCCCTAGACCAGATTTCTAACTGGGACTTAGGGAATTAACTGTTCTTTCGCTTCACTTTAGTCTTCCCTTATTTGGCTTCAGTCCCTGTCTTTTCATTGAAATTCTGGTTTTGAATGATACCTAAAACCTATCTACTTACTACTTCCTGGGGTCTTTTTCAGCTCATTTCACACTGTTCACCTCCTCTTGAAGAGCCCTACCCCATCTTGGCTGGATAACCTTGAGTCTTAGTAAGTTTCATTCTCTCCTCTTAAGTCAAGATAACAATTCTCAGGTTTTTGAGTAGCGGGTTAAATCGTGTAAATGAAAATACTTGGCATCTAGTTAGTAGCTCAGCGAATGGTGCCTGCCCCTAACTTGACCATCTCCTGCCTGCCTCTCTGAATATCTAAGACAGTTGTGTTGTTGCTGTTGTTCTTTTTACCCCCTTCACCCCTTTCCCTAGGTGAAGACCTTCTCTAAGGCTCATTTTTTCAACGTAATCTAATCTCCCTTTCCCTTGGAAATCTCATCTACTTGCAAAGCTCTAGCTGATCAGTGTAGGCTGCCAGCAGCCAGACACATACCTTGAGACTGCTGGCCTCAGCTCAGGCGTTCCAGTTCTGGGAGCCTCTTGGAAACCTTCCTTTGAAGTGCTTCTTACTGCCTCACAGTGAACGTATCTGAAGCCAAACCTTATTTTTTTCCCACTTGCCCACATGTTTTGTGGGAATATAAATATTCCTCCCAGTAAACCCGGCAGAAAAACCTTACCATCATCTTTGATGCATCCCCCCACCCTGCTTCTTAAAGCTCTTTTTATATTTTCCCTTTCTGTCGTGTGCACAATTTTCCCTTCTCTGAATTACCTTCACCAGTGGTCTTATGCAGCGGGCCTCCTCATTGGCCCAGCGGCCACCAGCCTTCTCTACATTCTGCCCTGGTCTGTTAGCCACAGTGCCTGAATCATATTTGTGGCTTCTACTCAGGAACTTCTGAGGGATTCTTGCTGATCAGAACACACAGGATTTTCAGTCCGGCTTCAATTTATCTTTCTCATCTTACCCCAGCCATTCATCTGATGGGTTTGCTCCCTGTTCTCAGAACATGCCTGTATTCTTTGCAATTGTCAGTCCTGGGAATGAGGGAAGGGCATGTACCCCATTGAATTTTGAAGTTAGTCCCCTCTGAGAGTGGCTGGTACCGAATCCTGCTAAGGCTTCAGGGAGGCTTATGAAATGAATTTCGGAGCTGACTTCCCTCATTGGTCAAAGGTTGCCCCACAGGTGTTAACTCCTCCATACTTCCGGGTAGTGAAGGAATGCAGAGCCCTTACTTTCTGGTTGGACCTGCCTGAAACCAATGAATAGCCTTCAAGGAATTGGTTCTCCGTAAGTAGAGCAAGAGATTGGGTCAAGAGATTTTTGAAGTGGTGCACAACAGGTGTCTGTAATCATGTGTATGAAAAAAAAAAAACACCCAGAAGTACAGAGAATGTAGAGTGAAACAGTATGTCTCCTCCTTCTTGTATTCTAGTTCCAGGGGTCAGCAAACTGCATTATACCATGGCTCCTTGTTTTTGTAAATAAAGTTTTTTATTGGAACAGAGCCATGCCCATCCATTAAAGTATTATCTATGGTTGTTCTCAAGCTACAGCATCTGAGTTGGGTAGTTATCACAGAGACTTTGTGGCCCATGAGGTTAAACATTTGGCCCTTTAAGAAAAAGTTTGCTGATTTCTGTTCTAGTCATCCTGGTTTCTTTCCTGTAAACACCCACTGTTAACTGTTTGCTGAGATTTGGCATGCATTAACAACTGTACTATCTACCTCCCTCCCTCCCACGCCCCTCCACACACATACATACAATGACTATATACATAATAGGTGCTTTTTTCTAACTTAAAAATATCTTACTGATTTTTCTTTATTGGTATAAATAAAACATTCTAATTTTTACTTTTCTTATATTTTAGAATATAATATTCTGATACACGGAGCAACCATTTATTTAACCAGTTCCCTGTTGATGGACATATAGTTATTTTATCTTTTGTTATTACAGATGGCATTCCATTTATACATGCTTCTAATACAAAAGGATGAACTCCCCTAGTGTTCCTGTCTTAAACTTTGTTTCAGTCCTGTACCTGCCATGCCCACGGTATGCGTTCACTTTCTCTTGAGGATTGCAGGATCCTTAGGGGTGGGAGTCGTTGGGCTAGGCCTTCGTTAGGAGGTTCTGTGTAAGTTGGATCTTGAGGAATCAAGGCGAATCACAAGAAGGAGGTAGGAGGGGCAGGGCAGTAGGACTGCATGATTGAAGGCTGGTGGTTACCAAAAGCTTAACAGGTTCTTCTGTTGTACTGCCCAGACTGTAGCCCTGAGCCAAGTGGCCGTTCTTCTGCACTTGAAATGTGGCTCGTGGCTCGGCTAAATGGAGATGTACTCGAGCTGGGTGTGGTGAGTAGATAGATGCCCGGAGGGAAAAAAGGAATGCCATGTTCCCAGAGAAGTATTTTGGCTATATTGGGTTAAGTAAAATATTATTAAAAATAATTGTATCTGTTTTTACTTTTTAAAATGTGGCTACCAGAAAATATAAATTATGTGGCTTGCATTATTTTCTCCTGGACGGTGCTGCTATGCAGGCTCACCCTTCAATATGGAGTCTGGGGCTCACTTTTAGACAGTGAGGTCACATGACGAACTAACTTCGTTTTACAAAGATGAAACTGGTCGTGTTGTGGTGCATTGTGGGAACTATTTGTAACTGAGTGCTTACTGTGTGCTCGGCATCACCTCAACAGCTCTCTGTGTAGTAGCTCATTTAATCTTCACAGCGACCCTGCCACTTGAGTCTGGGGGAGGTAAACTTCCGGCCCGAGGTCATACAGTAAGTGGTAATGCCTTGGCCGTGGCCCCCGGCAGTCTGATACCAGAGCAGGTCATCCTGAAGGTGAATTAGAAAAAGGTGCACTGGGGCGCCTGGGTGGCTCAGTCGTTAAGCGTCTGCCTTCCCCTCAGGTCGTGATCCCAGGGTCCTGGGATCGAGCCCCGCATCAGGCTCCCTGCTCCGCGGGAAGCCTGCTTCTCCCTCTCCCAACTCCCCCTGCTTGTGTTCCCTCTCTCGCTGTGTCTCTCTCTGTCAAATAAATAAATAAAATCGTTAAAAAAAAAAAGAAAAAGGTGCACTGCTTGCACACAGTAAGCACTTAGGCCTCTGACAACCAATGATCATTTTCTTAACCAACTGAGCCACCCAGGCGCCCAAGAAAGCAAGAATTTCTTAAAATGGTACTTGCTTAATCAAGAGCTAGCTTCCAAGGCTGTCCTTTTGATTTAGTCCTAATACCAACTATTTTCTAAAATGTTAAATTTTCCCCAATTTTTAGCTCAAAGGTCTCATCTGATAAATGCTTAAATCTTGCTGATCTTTACTGTGGAATTAGGACTCAAGTTTATGTCGTGAGTTGAGCAATGACATGCACACTAAGAATTTCAGATTTTATTCTTATCTCTGATATCTCTGACTAGGACCTTTGTAAATCAAAGTACTTCTGTTTTTACCCTGTCAAATACCAGATGTGTTTTGGGGGTTTCTTTCTCTTTTTTTCTCTCTTAGGTTTCTAGAGACTCACAGCCTTTAAAAGTTAATTGAAGGTGGGCCGTTAGGTTTGGAGGAGACATTTAGAAGTGATTTGTGTAGCCCCCAGTTTCCCAGCCTGGGAACTAGTGATGTGTTGGATCTGGTGATTCTTTGCTGTGGGGGCTGGGGGAACGTCCTGTGCATGGTGTCCCGTCCATAGCAGCCCCTGTGGCTTCTGCCTGCCACGTGCTGGTAGTTTACCTTCAGTTGTGACAACCAGTGTCTCTGGATGTTGCGTAAAGACCCCCGAGAGACAAAATGGCCCAGGTTCAGACCTCCGACACAGCGCCTGTCCCGTAAGGGGAGGTTCTCTTCTCTGGAACGCTGGCGTGGAGGAAGAAGCTTACTGCCTTCTCTAGCGGTCCAGTTCGGCTGCACGTGGCTCTCTTGGGGGAGAAATCTTTTCTCTGGGGTACGCTGAAGTCTGCCACCTAAATGTTTGCTACCATCTGTGACTTTATAGTTCTGCCTCTTAGGGTCGCACAGCGTAGATACAGACCCACAGACAAACTTTCGCAGTCATGGGAACATAGGCACACGGTCCTTCCTAGTCCCTTATTTGATTGTTTTAGAGCCTGAGTTGGCAAACTTTTTTTTTTTTAAAGATTGATTTATTTATTTGAGAGCGCGAGAATGAGAGAGAAAGAGAGAGAGCACATGGGGGGGGAGGTTTACAGGGAGAAGCAGGCTCCTCGCTGAGCAGGGAGCCCGATGCGGGGCTCGATCCAGGGACTCCAGGATCATGACCTGAGCTGAAGGCAGTCACTCAACCAACTGAGCCCCCCAGGTGCCCCGGCAAACTTTTTTTTTAATGGGCCAGGTAATATTTTAGGTTTTTAAGGTCTCTGTTGCATAGTTTTCCCTTCCTTCTTCCATCCCTCCCCCTTCTGTCCCTCTTTTTATTTTTTGCAACCCCTTAAAAATGTAACAGCATTCTTAGCTGACACAGGCTGGTCGTGGCCTCGCGGCAGCCTGCCAGTCCCTGGTCTTAGAGCCTCTTCCGCCTGGGATGATCTTCAGGGGGAGGGCCTTCTCCACGGTGGTGCCCCGGAGCCGTACAGAACTTTGGGTAAGAGCTGAGCAGCACAGAATAATGGACTTGTCACTAACTGTTAAACGTACTTAAAGTACTGTTTTGCTTGTTTGAGCGTGGTCACATTTTCAGCTTAAAATGACCGTAATGCCAACCAAGACTTCGGTTTGTCTTTTTTATTAGGCCACATCACACCGCCTAGGATATTTTTAGACTTGAGCATAGGACCATTCATATATCCATCTATGTATGTATATATTTTTTAACAGTTTTAATTTTTTTAATTGAAGTGTAGGTGACACACAGTGTTACGTGAGTTTTGGGTGTACAGCATGGTGATGGGACAGCTCTGTGTGTTCGCTACCTCACAAGTGTGGCTACTGTCTGTCACCATACAAGGCCACCATGGCACCGTTGCTGTCCCTTTCATTCCCATGACGTACTCACTCCATAACTGCAAGCCTGTATCCGCACTCCCCTCCCCCCATTTTGCCCTTCCTCCCGCTGGCAGCCATCAGTTCTCTGTAATTATGAGTCTGTTCCTGCATTTTGCTTGTTTGTTTATGCATTTGCTTTGTTTTTTAGATTCCACGTATAAGTGAAACCATATGTAATTGTCTTTCTCTGATTTCACTTAGCATAATACCCTCTAGGTCCATCCATGTTGTTGCACGTGGCAAGATCTCATTATGCTTTAAAGATTTCATGTATTTATTTGAGACAGAGAGCACAAAAGCGGGGGGGGGGGAAGGGCAGAGGCAGAGGGAGAAGCAGGATCCCCCGCTGAGCGGGGAGCCCAAAGTGGGGCTCGATTCCAGGACCCCGGGATCATGACCTGAGCCGAAGGCAGACGCTCAACTGATTGAGCCGCCCAGGCGCCCCAGGATCTCATTTTTTTTTTGGCTGAGTAATATTCCTGTGTGTGTGAGAGAGAGAGAGAGAGCGAGAATACCACATCTTTATTCATCCTTCTGTTGATGGACACTTTAGTTTGCTTCCCTATTTGGCTATTGTAAATAATGCTGCAGTAAACATTGGAGTGCCTAGATCTTTTCAAATTAGTGTTTTTGTTTCCTTTGGGTAAATGCCCTGTACTGGGTCATAGGGTAGCTCTATTTTTAAGTTTTTGAGGAGCCTTTGTACTGTTTTCCACAGTGGTTGCATCGGTTTGCATTCCCACCAGGTGCACAAGGGTTCCTTTTCTCCACATCCTCACCAACACCTGTTGTTTCTTAGCTTTTTGATTCTAGCCATTCTGATAGGTTTAAGGTGTAAACTCATTATGGTTTTGATTTGCATTTCCCTGATGAGGAGAGATGTGGAGCATCATACACCAGATGGCTGTTGGCCATCTGGATGTCTTTGGACAAATATCTGTTCAGGTCCTCTGTCCATTTTTAATCAGATTATTGGGGTTTTTTTGGTGTTGTATAAATTCTTTATATCTTTTTATATCCAGCTATATTAAATCTCAGCTACAGCCATTTCTTGCTCTAGCCTTTTGAGAACTTTCTGGATCCTATTTTGTCCTATTAAAATCTTAAAGGAACTTCTCTTGGCTTTGTTACTTGAATGTTTGGTAAGCATATCTGGCTCTTCCACTCAAGGTACAAGTAAGAATTCGAGACGTAGCTAAGAACTAAATCTCAAATCACAAATCTTAGAAAATAAGGTAGTTTTACTATGTGGCTATAGCTGGTCTCTGTTCTTTTTTAAAAAAATTATTTTGTAGAATTATACTTGGATCTGCATTGTAGCATCCATAAATTAGAGGTTTTGGTCATTACAAATGGCTTTCAAAGTCCTTAGACAGTGAGTCAATGACCATGACAGAAAAACTTTAATTCACATTCAAAAATAAAAGAATTTTAAGTAATGATTTTTTTCCAAAAAACAGCTGATACATAATATATATGTTTTTTTAATTTCAGAAAGGATTTACACCAGCTGCCCCGGTTCATAGCAATAAAGAAGATCCAGCTACCCAAACGAATTTGGGATTTATCCATGCATTTGTCGCTGCCATATCAGTTATCATTGTATCTGAACTGGGCGATAAGACCTTTTTTATAGCGGCCATCATGGCAATGCGCTATAACCGGCTGACAGTCCTGGCGGGGGCTATGCTCGCCCTGGGCCTGATGACGTGCTTATCAGGTGAGTGCGCTTTGTCCTCCTCGTGACTTTACTGAACTAAGGAGAAAGCATGGTGTGGGGCATTGAGTCGTTGACTCATTTAGCTAGCTGGTCAGAGCACTTAGTTTGACCAAGTTCCAGAATTTAGTAAACAGAAAAATAGTGTCACGTACATACATGACTAAAAACCATGCTGTACTTTCAAAAAAATGAAAATTTCAGCGATTCACAGCCAAGATCCACACTCGTCATTGATTCACTAGTTTTTTATCCTTGGTTTGGCTGTGTATACCCTTGCCTTTTTTTCTTTTCAGTCCAGATAAGCTTCTAATCTGATCTCTTAGAAATAGGACTCAAGTCACAACAGAGGATTATCGATTGAAGGACACTTGAAGGACGTGGTGGAAAGCAGTAACTTTTGAAGGACATTTGGTAATCAAGTAACTGAAGAGTCACTTTCAGTTTGTTGTGTTTAATTAAGATGTTCTTACCCATTATAATAAGGGGATGAAATGTTCTTAGATTCCCAGTTTGTGTTACTATTGCAAAGGCTTCAGTTTGAGAATTAGACCATGAGAAAGGAAACTTAATACTGAATAATGAGGCATAGCTGAGCCTCTGGTTCAGAAGCCACCCCAACCGCCTAGCTCGGTGGAAGACTGAGCTTTCCCCTGAGAGAGAATCTCAAGCAGACTCCCCGCCGAGTGTGGAGCCTGACATGGGGCTCCATCTCACAACCCTGAGATCACGACCTGAGCAGAAATCAAGATCTTGTCAGAGGCTTAACTGACTGAGTCACCCAGGCGCCCCCATAAATTGAATTTTAAAAGAGACTGACGGTTTCCTTTGTTAAGTCTCCAAATGTAATATTTTTTACAGATTTAAGTTATAGTTATTAATAGTACACAGTTGATTAAAAGCAAAATGTATCACAAGCTAAATACATTTATATTACTTATATTTAGCTAATATATCACACTACCTAAACCATTTTTTCAAAGTTTGGATATGCATCTCTTAATGAAATGATAGAAGTGTTTATTTGTTTTTAAGTAGGCTCCATGCCCAGTGTGGGGGGTTTGACCTCCACCTGAGACCACGACCTGAGCTGAGATCCAGAGTCAGATGCTTAAACCGACTGAGCCACCCAGGCTGCCCCAGAACTATTCTTTTTTTTTTTTTTTTAAAGATTTTATTTATTTATTTGACAGAGAGATGGAGAGAGAGAACAAGTAGGCAGAGAGGCAGGCAGAGGGAGAGGGAGAAGCAGGCTCCCCGCCGAGCAGGGAGCCCAATGCGGGGCTCGATCCCAGGACCCTGGGATCATGACCTGAGCCGAAGGCAGCCGCTTAACCAACTGAGCCACCCAGGCACCCCAGAACTATTCTTTTAAAATTAGTTTATATGTCCGTGACCAATAGTTTTATTGAGCGAAGGAAGTAAGGTTTAGCCTCAACTCTAATCTTTTTTTTTTTTTAATAGAGAGGTAAAGGCGGAGAAATTTTATTCACATAAATAAGTAGATAGTAAGGAATTTTGTTATAATCATACTCAGTTCATTGGACTCCTGAGTTTTAGGCTAAAAATTATATACTAGTCTGTCATCAGAAATATTTTTTAATGCTTTACCAGCTGACAATACTGCTAAATAAGATTTGAAATACTGCTGTCAGTTTTGTTGAAAGCAGAGGATTAGAAACCATCAAGTATACCAAAAAGAGTTTCTCTGAAATTTATCAAATGACTGTTCTTGTACATATTAGTCTTTTACTTAGAAGTACCTTGTTTAACTGGCTGTATTTAAAAATGATTGAGAAATATTGTTCGTTTCAGTGTACTTTTGCCAATAAGGGATTTTGTTTAAAAACTGTATCACATCACATATTTTGAATACGTTTTTGCCAGTGCCTTGGAGCTGCAGATTTGGCTTGTTTGGTTTATGGAAACTGTCTACCACCTGACCTAACTGCCATAGCAGTTCTAGTAGGTCCATAGTAAATCATCCAAGCCAGGCTTGCTTTCTGTCTGAAATCATTTGACTTGGTTTTTGAATTGAAATGAACGTGATATAATGACAACCATCTGCTTTAGAATCCTTCTAAAATGGATGCTGGGGGGCTGGATTAGGCGAGGGAGCCAGCTTTGAGAGTGCCACCAGGGCGAGAGAAGACCCCACGGGCTTTAGTGTTGCCTTCTGAGGCTTTCTTTGCTTTTTGTAACAAGACTCTGCCTTAGGGGAAAACGCCTTCATTTACACCGGTTGGGGAATGAAAGAGGCACGATATCTCGGTGAATATTGTCATTCCTGCCAAGGCCCAAACACCCTATTTCTAATGCCATGAGCATCGGTTCCAACAAACATAATGCCATTATTTCTGATGTCGTGACCTTACCAGCAGCTTGCATAAGACAGGGAAGCCCCAAAGCCCCGTGTCTGCTTTATGATGCCTTGATCGAGGACTCCAGGATTTTAGACCCCCTATTTGCTGCCCGAGGATATATATTTTTCCATACTGTGGGGAAATGCACCAGAGAAAGCTGGGTAAAAGGCATCCTTGTAAAGGGGACAAAAGGCAAGCGAAGGAGGGATGTGAGAAAGGGGAGCCTGACTGACTCCTTAACCACAAGTACATTTCAGGAAGATGAGTTTTAGGAAAGACAAGTGAACTTTGGGAAATTCCTTTATAAAGTATTCATCCATGTCCCCTTGTGAAGTCTTTATATATCCCTGGGAGCACCAGAGCCCCACTTTGGAGATTGTACACTTGGAAGTCTTCCCCCTTTCAGACGCGAGCGGAGGGCTCAGTATGTTAGGCAGGCCCCTCTCTTCGCTGTGGGTGGTGGGTTCACCTAGCCTTTCTGTGCCGTCCCACAGCAGGGGTGATCATCCTGTGTGCTTCAGAGTTTTATTACTGCCGCTCTTCCTCCTTACTGCCTTTCTCCCATTTTCCGCCTTATCCACTTGTAATCTGATTTCTGCTCTGACACCTTTGGAAAGGCTTCAGTAATCAGCTTTCCTGATTAGAGTTCAGTTTTCATTTCCGTGAGCCCCCTCACACCACATTCCTGGGCATTCCCACCTTTTTATTCTCTTGGCTTCTGTGACGCCCTGTGTTTATAGTTCTCTCTGGGAAAAAAATTTTGTGCCATTGAATATTCATATTCCCCACAGTTTTATTCTTGGCCCATTTTCCCCCCTTCACACTGATGTCCCTGTGCTGAGTGTTCTCAGTTTAATTACCTGAAATTCAGTGGGTCCCAAATCTCTATCTTCATTCACTCCAGGTGACTTTTCTTGCAACTTCTACATTGCCAAGATGTAGAAGGACCAGGACATAACTTGTTCTGAGTTGTTGCAAAGTCCTTGCTTTTATAAAGAGAAGTAATGGCTCACTCTTCCCAGAGCAAAAGTGCTTGAGTGTCTGAGGGAAAGTTTCCAAGAAAGAGGAAATAGAGGGACAGTAACCAGAGGAAGAAAAGTTATAATGCCAGGTAGTTTTTTGCTCTCTCTGGAGAGGTCAGGCAGAAAAGATGGCAGTGTAAGTGTCCGTAAGTATCAAGGTTGGTTGGTTTGTTTTTTAGATTATCTGAAGATAGAAGGAAAACTGAGTTTAGGAGATTTTTAAAGAGGCTTGCTACATTCCATTTTAAAATTTAAAACTTTTATGGAAAATATCTTAAATTCACAAAGTTGCAAAAATAAAACAGTACAAAGAACACCTATATACCTTTTTATCTAGATTCCCTGTTAACATTTTACCTTATTTGCTTTAGCGTTTGTGACCTGTCCCTATCTAAACAAAATGATGCCTGTGTATGTACATACATGATTTATAGGTGTGTAGATGTGACATACACATGCTATATCTGTAGATACGTAAAGTATGTACAAATACACATAACTCATATATATATATATATATATATATATATATATATATACATGGACAGTGATACGTGCTTTGCCGTCCTTATTTTGTGTCAGGCGACCTGACATGCTCTCTAGCAGCATCCCCTCCTGTAGAGGAGCAAGCCTAGGTCAGGTATTAGATTTGGTTCTTTTTAGTCTTTTAATCTGAAATACTTCCACAGCCTTTTCTCGTATTTTACAATGTTAACTTTTTTTTTTTTTAAAGAATACAGCCTTTAAGGGATTGATCCTCATCTTGTGTCGGTTTGCTGTTTTCTCGTGATTAGATTAAGTCCGTGCCTTCTTGACCAGAATACGGCCTTGGTGGTGTTTGTCCCTCTGGGAGGGTCACGTCTGGAAGAACATGATGTCCATCTGTCCCTCACTGATGTCAGGATTTCTCTTGTGTATGGTCTTTTTCTCTGCAAATAATACGCAGTCTTTACGGAGACGCTGTAAGACAGTACAGCTACTCTGTGCCCGCTTAGAAGTGGATGATTCTCACAGGATCTCAGCGCTCCCTTGATGCCTGCAGAGCGATGGTTTGCTGGTTCTGGGGCCCCATCCCCATTTGCTGTGGGCCCCAGCCCACTGCGCTAACAAAGAGCTCCTTCCCATCCCATGGGCTTGTCTGTGTGCTGTCAGTATAAATTGGGGAATTCATTTTTTCAGTAGGTTTTAATTACTTAACTATATTGCTTAAATTGTCCCAGATTCGGCTGGTGGGAGCCCCTGCAAGCTGGCTCCTAGTCCTTGTGTCATGCTCCCATCATTCTTTATGCTCTTGCTAACTTTCCAGTCTAACAGTATAGGGCAGGTGCATCTTGTGCCCCGTCTGCCAAGCCCTGGAGTTAGCGGTTTTCCTGAGGAGCCTTTTCGGGAGAATGCTGTCAGAAACCAAGATCTGCATGTAAAGTGGGCTCGTTACAGAGATGTCTTTGCTTCGTGGCCTTTTCAGTGGATAGAGCAGAAAATCTCCGTATCGTGTGTGTGCATACACATACATGCAGATACACATATTCATACATATAATTAAAACATGTACACATAAACAGATTTGATGTCTTTCTAAACATGATTTTAAAATCTTCAATTTTGTAATGTAGCGAACTGGGAGTACATTCGATGTGGTTACACATTTGATGTTCAGGCAGATATGGCTATACATTTGATCAGGCAGATTTTAAGTGTTGTACTCATAAAAAGAGCATGTGAAGTGGAGTAATTGCATTTATTATGTATATGGAACGTCCTTTGGCCTTTCCATAGTTTGAAGTTTTAAATACTGAACTGATAATACTGGTATAATTGTGTTTCACAGTTAGGATTTGGGTCCTTGATGGGGTTCCAAATATAGTTTTTTGTTTAACTTAATACAGTTGTCCTCTTTTTTTAACGATAGGAAAGAATGGTACTGAATAAATTTGAGTCTATTGTAAATGTTATTTTAATATATGTAGGAATTAGTTTCTTCTATAAGATATACTTACTTGGTGCTCGCTTCGGCAGCACATATACTAAGATATACTTACTTGAAATAGTTAAAAAGGAGCAGAGTTTGAATCCTACCTCTCCTGGAGAATCTGGTCATGATTCTTCACTATAGAAGTTTATAATTTAAAGATCTGTGATGAAGAAATATCACTTACATATGAAAGTGGTATAAGATGTCAAGATCCTTAGAGGGCATCATCGTTAAGTTCCTCCCTAAAGTACTGTGCCCCACGGGACATGTGGCGAGCCAGCGCCTGGCTGTGGCCACAGAGGAGTTCGTTCTCTCCCCGGGGAACACATGCCGTCGTCAGCTGCACCACTGATCTCATGATGTTAGGCCCCTGGCTTGATCTCAGGGTCTGAAATTGGCGGAGGGAAAGTAGTGGAATTATTTAAGGTTTAATATGTATTAGATCGGCTTCTTATGTGAACCATTTTTCCTTTAGAACAATGTGGTTTTTTTTTTTAAGATTCATTTGACAGAGCGAGCGAGTGCGTGTGAGTGGGGGAGAGGGAGACAGAGAATCTGAAGCAGACTCCGTGCTGAGCACGGAGCCAGACACAGGGCTTGATCCCAGGACCCCGAGATCATGACCTGGGCGGAATTTAAGAGCCGGCTGCTCAACCGACTGAGCCACCCAGGCGCCCCAGAACAGTGTTAAATTAGGATTTCCAAAGTTAACTGTTCTGTGGGTTAGTTGCGGTGCCTGCTAACTAACTGGGCGTGCTGTTGCATTTTCTTCCAGTTTTGTTTGGCTACGCCACCACAGTCATCCCCAGGGTGTATACATACTATGTTTCAACTGCATTATTTGCCATTTTTGGCATTAGAATGCTTCGAGAAGGCTTAAAGATGAGTCCAGATGAAGGTCAAGAGGAACTGGAAGAAGTGCAAGCGGAATTAAAGAAAAAAGATGAAGAAGTAAGTCATGGCAGTATTAAATATCTGGACCAAAAAAGCACTCAACTAAGAATCAACACTACGCACAGATTCTTCGGTGGCCATCCCTGTGTGAGATGTGTGGGCCACGCAAGAATAGCTTGTTGTGCCTGGTTTGCATTCTTAGAGCCGTGATCAGGCACCTCGGTGATTATAAGTTCCCGCAAAGCAGGAACTGTACTTTGTATTTTACATTTCTTGCCACGGCATTTAGGATAGTAAGGGAGCAGTAAAGATTGATTTTGTTGCGGAGGAATGGAAGAATTGAGAATATAGTGTTTGTTGTGTGAGAGTGGTTCAAAAGAAAAGTTTGGGGTCACGTAATTTTAGTTTCAGCATATTCCATAAAATTTAAACACTTTCTCAAAGGTTAAGTAATTTTGATACTATTTTGATTTGCTTCTTGGGATTAATGTCTCTCTCTCTCTCCCTTTTTTAAAAAATTTAGTTTCAAAGAACCAAACTCTTAAATGGACCAGGAGATGTTGAAACGGGTGCAAGCACGACGATACCTCAGAAAAGATGGCTGCATTTTATCTCACCCATCTTTGTTCAGGCTCTTACATTAACATTCTTAGCAGAATGGGGTGATCGCTCACAACTAACTACAATTGTTTTGGCAGCTAGAGAGGTGAGTGATACTTGAGAAACAGCGGCTTCTGTATTAATGGTAAAACTAAGCATAACAATGTTACTTTGCTCCAGAGGACTCCAGAGGGCAGTCCGTCTGGGCCAAGGGACTGCTGCACATGCTGGATTATTTTAGACTAATGATCCTGATTCTCTTTAAAATGGCCCATCTCCAGCTCCTATGGTCAGATGGCATTCTGTGTCCCAACTGAATTGGCGTCTTTAGATTTCTCTTGTTGACTCCTCTTCCCTTCAGTTTTGCCGAACTGATAACCGTGGCAGTCGTCTTGACTTGGTTTTGTCTTTCCTTAGAACTTTAGTGTTGCAGGGGGTTACTTTACAAAATAACATTCAGTGGAAAATTAACAACGGCCTAACTGTCCAGTGTGGAGAAATTAGTTCATTTATTTACAAATTTCTGTGTAGTGTGGGAATAGTCGCTTCTCGGCAAACATAAGACTTCCGGAAATTGAAACGTTCACAGTGCTTATCTCTGGGTAGTGCAGTTACAGTTGACTTGCTTCTGATATACAGTTTCGCTGCTCTTAGACCCTGAATACTGAGGCCTAGAATGGTGGTAAGCTAGAAGAGATTTCTGCTCACTTTGTCTGCACCTTTGCTCTAAAGATACAGAACCTGAGGCGCAGACACTGGGCAACTTGTCCAAAGATAAGCTAGTTGGTAGCAGGGGCAAGGACTAGAAGCTAAGGCTCTCTGCCTTCTAGCATTTTCTTCTATATCTTGTAGTTGCCAAATGCCACTTAATTTAAAAGATAGCTTGGGGGGTTGTTTTTAAAATCTTCATCCTCCCTTTTGGAGGGATTAGTTTCTCCTGAGGTGTCTTACCGTTCACACGGGCTTACTACGACTTACTGAGGCGGCGGCTGTGGAAAGCGGTGCTGCAGCAACTTCTCAGGCTCTCCTTGATCTTAGCTGATACCGCGTCTTTTTTTATATCTGTTCAATTGCACTGTTTTTATCCAGTGGTAGGATTTAGAGAACAAGCTTGAGTTGAATGTGTCCTTAGCTCCTAAGGAGACAAGTTCCTTAACGTAGGCCCCAGTTTCAAACAAGAGCTGAAGGCCAGGACGGGGCGGTTTCATCAGAGAAACATAAAAAATGCTGTATTAAAAAAAAAAAAGTAGAACTCCGTTTTTCACTCGAATCTTGCATTTTATTTTATTTTTTTAAAGATTATTTATTTTATTTGACAGAGAGAGACACAGCGAGAGAGGGAACACAAGCAGGGGGAGTGGGAGAGGGAGAAGCAGGCTTCCCGC
>NC_058404.1:159888686-160082619 GCF_002201575.2 Neomonachus schauinslandi | reverse complement strand
GGGAACACAAGCAGGGGGAGTGGGAGAGGGAGAAGCAGGCTTCCCGCCGAGCAGGGAGCCTGATGCGGGGCTCAATCCCAGGACCCTGGGACCACGACCCGAGCCGAAGGCAGACACTTAACGACTGAGCCACCCAGGCGCCCCAGCTACCGGGGACCTGTCGAATCCTGCATTTTAAAACTTTCTTGGAAAATGTCACCGTAATGGCTGTGCCTTATATTTTTCTTGATTTCTAGCCTTCTTTATTGGCTTTCAGATTGCCAGGATTGGGACTTGAAAGTAAGCGACCTTTTGGTGGTGATGGTGATGGTGGGGGTGGTTCCGCCAGAGCGAGCTGTTAAGATGGTAGAAATGGCTGCATTTTCCTTAATAGCGTCATCTGTGTGGCACAGAGGGACTTGGGAAAGGTCCGGGTCCGCTGTCCCCGTGCGCTCCCTCGGTGCCGCCGCGTTCTGGCAGCGTGGCGTGTGCTGACCAGGTTCGAGTCTTCTGCTGTGTGACCAGATTACTGCACCCTGTTTCATCTGAAGATGGGGCATTTAGCTACTTCATGGGGTGGTTGTGTGGATGAAGCAGAGAATGTGCATAGGTTCCCCCCCCCCGCCCCACCCCCAGCACCGTGGGGATGGTAGTGAGCTCTTCAGGGGCAGAAATAGGGGTGGTCTGTTTTTGTTCCCTTAATGTTCCTAACTTTTTTTGGTACTTTTTTATATAAACCATGCTGGAATGCAGTTCAGTTTATTTTAGTCTGAAGTTTATTTCTGCTTTCAACACCATGTCCTTAGAAGATGTTAATTAGGTACTAAGCAAAAAAAAAAAAAAAAAAAGTGGGGGATGAGGTTCCAGGGTCAAATAAATTTTGCAAATAACAAAGACTGAAAACTTCTGTCTTAAAGGAACTATTTAATTGTACTTGATCCAGTGATTTTTGAGGCGTCACTTTGCAGTAGAATGGCCCCATCTCCCAGGATGCCAGTTTGGAAGTGAGAACTTGCAGAGTCTGAGCAGCGGTCCCACCCCGCTGCCCCTGCCCACCCCACCCCTTCACAGGGCAGCAGGGTCCGCCTCTCCTCCTTGCCCCCCCCCCCCCAACGGCAGTGCTGTCCCTGCTGCATTCCTGATCCCCGCCCCTCCGTGTCCCCACTGGGTCGCTTACATCTTTGCCTTTCTCCCAGGGCGGTTTTGTGAGCATTTTCACATGCATGAGTTTTCCACATCTAAGAGTTTTCCCCCCTTCCCTCAATCCCACTTCTCTTTCAGACGCCACCCTCTGCCTCCCCTCCCCCAACTCAAGGGCCTTGGCTCTGATGGGGAATGGGAGTTGGTCCGTTTTTTTGCTCTCTACACCCGCTGGCCCTAGTTTCCGGCCTCACCAAACTGCTGACGTGGGGCTGTGAGTTCCCCGCCACCACCGCCAACTGGCCCCACGGCACTCATCTCGGGGGGCTCCTCGCCTGGCCGCCTCCGCTGCCTTCTTGGGGGCTCCTCTGCCTCTCTCATCCCTTCGGTGTTGCTTTCCTCCATCTGCATTTTCTCTCAGGGTCATTCTCTTCAGTCCCACAGTTTACTCACCACTGAACTCAACTGACTCCTGAACTTGTCCACTTTCAACTCCCGTCAGCACCCATAAACCCTTTCTTCACTCCTTCCACTAACTTTTTAAGTCATGCTGGTATTATAATTCATCCAGAGAATTATGGGTGAGAAATACGGCTGTCATGCCTGATTTTTCTCTTCCTTAACACCTAATACTCGAACTTGTCACTAAGGTCTATCAATTATGCCTCCTTAATTGCCCAAATCTACCTGCTTTTCTCTCCTTCCAGTCTCCCACCCCAGTCCAGGCAGTAGCTTCTCCCATTGACCACCTTGCCTTTAATTTTGTTCCCTTCCAGTTCATTCTCTGTACTAGACTTTTAAAGCATAAACCTGTTCTGTGACTCTCCAGCTAAAAACCAGCCAGTGTCTTAAAGTCTAAATTCTAAGCTTATATATAGGGTCCTTTATGAGCTGACCTCTACCATGTTACGTTTTATGTTCTATGTTAACATATTCTGTAGTTGTCTCTTATTGGTGGCCTGTTGCCTTCTAGTATGTTCTCTCCTCCACAAAACAAAGTCCAGTCTTCCTGCCCGTTCTTCAGGGCTTTCTTTTCTGGAAAACTTTCACTGGTCTTCCCAATCGGAGCACCTCCACCACTTTGTGCTGGTAGCAAGCATTTACCGAATGAATACTGTGTTCCTGGCGCTGAGTAAAAGCACCGAGGACACAGTGGAGAAGAAGGCAGGCAGGATCTGTAGAGTCAAGACTTGCCTCGTTTCCCCAGAATAGCAGGCACTACCCGAGGGAAGAGATGTCTAGGTGGAGTCTCAAAAGCACTTGTCACTTGAGAGCTAAATATCACCTGTGACTGAAGCGTGACAACTGCTGAAAGGCTGTATGAGGTTATTTTGATCTGAGAAATGTTTCTGCTACTTTTAGCTCTGTTCCTAGATATAACTGGAGCATATTCCTTCAAGCAGCTATTAACTTTTCATAAATTATACACTTGAATTTTTAGAACCGGTTTAAGGCTTTGTTGTTGTTGATCTCCATTTTCAGTGACTAACAGTTCTCAGGTAACTGTTTTAACTGCTTTTAAATTAACCTTAGCTATGCTTGCTTCCAGGACCCGTATGGTGTAGCAGTGGGTGGGACAGTGGGCCACTGCTTATGCACTGGATTGGCAGTGATTGGAGGAAGAATGATCGCACAAAAAATCTCTGTCAGAACTGGTAAGTCTTTGGGGTTTTTTTCTTTTTTTAAAATTTCATTATTATTTCTTTTTAAGTAGGCTCCACACCCAGCATGGAGCCCAAGTCAGGGCTTGAACTCACCCTGAGATCAAGAGGTGAGCTGAGTTCAAGAATCAGATGCTTAACTGACAGAGCCATCCAGGCACCCCTTTTATTTTTTAAATTACAAAGAAAATACCATTTGTTTCAACTTCGAGAATTACTAAGAGATTAGAGAAAGGGGAGTTCGTTCTAAGTTTTTACTTCTGGAGTACACTTGGTCTCTGCAGTGATCTCTTAGAGGTCTAGTTCATTGCTGCTGCTATTGCAAACATGGACTGTTTTTCACATGCATAGATGTTAGTAAAATACAAATTCATCTAAAAGCCTTGCTGGATTTATAGTCGCTTTTTATCAGTGTATTTAAGTAAAAAAAAATCATCACGTTGGAAATAAAATTTCTGGCCTTAAAAGTGCGTTTTGTAAGATGGGGATCTGTAGGTGGAGACCGTTTATGGATTCCACTGAAAATTTCCTGTGTAGCTGGGAGGGCCTAAAAATGGAATAAAAAAGTCTCTTGTCAGAGGCTGTTGAACATTCTTTTTAATAACTGGGTTTTAAGAGGAGTTATAGTTCTATTGTTGCTTGTCAGCACTGTCTCAATTTTAATATAATTCTGTCATTTCTTGAAACAGCGCTGGAGAAGCAATGGATTATTACTGTACAGTCAAGTGTATTAAGTATTCTTTGCTGTGGAAGAGGGGTTTGAGTGTTTCTAAATTTCTTTTCAAGGTTAGCTCACCAGATTGGAAGAATAATGGGCAATCTCTTCGCTCCCTCATAGAGGAAGTTTGCCTTATTTCACTTTTTTTCTCTTCTCTTACAGTGACAATCATAGGAGGCATCGTATTTTTGGCGTTTGCATTTTCTGCACTGTTTATAAGTCCCGATTCTGGTTTTTAACAAGCCGTTTGCTCATTTGTATTTCGTTAAGATAGGTAACTCTTGTGTTTATATATACATAGTGTACATTGTAACTAAAAGTGACAGAAAAGACTGTATTTTGTAGCATTGATTTGCGAGTTTGACCCATAATGAAAGTATTATGTCCAGAAGAAATAATCATTTATTCTTTTGCAACATGGATTTTTAAAAGAAACCTGATATCCAAGTGTGGATTTTTCTTTTCTCCAGCACAATTATGTTAGTATGATCACTGTTTTTTTCTTTTAGTATTTGTGGGGTTTTTTTGGTGGGAGAGGGTATATACATAGAACCACTGTACAGTGGGGTCTAGCCTTGATTTTCTTTCAGCACTGACCTCTTTAATGAGGAAGATATATTTTCTCCTGGATTTGCCTTAAAATTTTTCTTGGGGGTGGAATGATTTTTTAGCTTTTAAAATATTAAGCCAGAAAGCAGTGTAATCACAAGTCTTTAAAAAAAAAATTTTTTTTTTTTAAAGAATAATGTATTACTGTTATAACATGACGGGAATTGTTTGCCAGGTCCATTCTCCCTCCCTTTTTTTTTTTTTTTAAATTGGGTAAGAAACCCAATATAAAAACAGTCAATATTTGACAATGTGGAATTACTAAATTAAAAGAGAATACTATGAGTGTATTCATATTTTTTCTATATTGAATAAACCATGTAACATAGATACAGTGTAAATAAAAGTGGTATGACCAGAGCTTGTTTTCCCTTGTGCATTTTATAAGTGAGTTTGTAACAATAATTTACCAAAGTAGTATTAATATTTATAGACCAGTTTCTAAAGTTGATGTTAAAAAACAGGAGCCAGGCATCTTCTAAAGCCTGTCTTACTTTAACCCTCAGACAGCTCTGGGACACAGTAGGTACTAACAAGGTTTAAAAAAAAAGTTTTATGGTAGAGCAGTGCATCAAACCACACAGTTTCATTCTAGAACCCATAACCACCGATCATGATAAGGCTACCTCATTTTATCACACTAACTTCAGTAATCACGGTCCTGTCTATTCAACTATTTTATCCAACAGCATCACTGCTTCTCCCAGCCTGCTATGTTCTGTTCCCACGTGCAGTAATTCTATTTAATAGTCTCTTAAAAGTAGCAACAGCACATATTGATGAAAAAGTGATTTTGGGAAACTTTTAAGGAGTTCTCTAGCCACCATAACAAGTGCAGTTACAGGGCAGTAAATACAGTGCCCAGTGTGAAAATAAAACACTTCAGAGAAATTTCAGGCTAAGACCCCAGACTACACCATTACTCCCCTAATATAGAGCCAACAAGTAATTACATCTTTTGCAAGAACAGAGAGGATAATTCCTTGTTTCGAAAGTAGCTGGTCCCATCACAGCCCGGACTCAGCAGTGCAGACAGCCTGGCCCAAGAACGAGCTGATACTTGAGTAGCAGCATAGCTTTCTGAGGCACCACAATCTTGTATCAGGGCAGAACTACTCACAGAACTTGGTAGCTCAGACTTGAAGCTACAAGGTAAAAACTGCTAATACTGTTAGACTGCATTGCTGAATAAAAGAAAAGAAAATGTCATTGTTATTGATTTTAAAATATTTAATAGTCTTCCTTTAAAATCCAAAATAATGTGATTCTTACAAGTTATGTGCCACATAAAGCAGGTGTTATTTTTTGAGAAATGCAGGTGATACCGAAAAACATAGCACTGAGGTATTTTTTTTATTTTTAAAATTGAATAAGGAAACAAAGTCTGGATCTAATTTTACATTTACAAAAGAAAAAAACCACCAATGCTACTGCTTGGCTCTTCTGCTATGATTTTAGGTTCTGAATACAATTACAAAAGTCTATGGGAAAGAGCATTATAATTATAGTACATGTAGTTTTAAAAAACTGTGCACATCATAACCTGGAGAAATGATCATACACCAAGAGGCCTGAGTGGAGGTAGGCTAATAAAACATTTACCTCTTCTCAAAGGACAGCTCTGAAAAACAAGTGTAACCAATTGTAACACCAATTTGAAGTGGCAATCAATAGTTAAGTTGGTAACAGAATGATTCACATTTTATATAATATTGTACTTCCAAACATAACTCATACAAATCATCAGAGAACCTAATGTAGCACCGTGGAAACCATTCATTATCCCCTCGTGCTTCTCTGCAATTTAGGATTTGGGCAGAAAACAATACCTAGGAAATGTCAGTCTCATTTTTGTAAATCAGTTTGGATTTCAGTTAAATGTTTGCTTTGGGAAAGTAGGTATTCTTAAGATCTTAGCCATTTATAGCTCTACCCTTCTGGAAGTGAAGAACAATGGGCTACATCTAATTTTTACTTGAAACCAAGAGCCAAGCAGGAAGGACAGCAATGTCAAGAGTAACACACCAAGAAACCACACAGAACATTAGGAAGAATTTGGTGTATGTTTTTACAGCTAATAACTGATGTTAACATAAATTGACAAAGATAGAACTTTTTTTGCACTAACTGGTTTCAATACAGCACTGAATGTGACTCATCTTTGGGCTTCAATCTCTACATAGAGTGAGTGTCAGCAAGTGCCATACTGAGGCCCTTCCCCAACTTACGCCCTAGTAAAAGAGATTTCAAAATCATTCTAGAATGGTCTAAGAATTACAGCTGTTCTGGCTGACATGAAGGGAAAAAAAAAAAAAAGGACATTTCCTGGCCAACTGGTTTTGCTTGATTGTCTAGTTACATAATGCGTCCGTCTACGGCTAATCTAGCTTTCCCTCCATTTTAACTCTTCGGCCCTGGCACAGCCACTGCCAGCAGTGAATCTGCACGGTACAGACCGACTCAAAACACACATACAGTATCTGAACGTCATTTTTAAAGCGATGTCACAGTTTGTTTCCTCAGAAATTTAAAAGCATACATTTGAAAACACATTTTCAATGTGACCCTCAGAGTTAACACTTTTTACCTCAGTTAAATCCAACTTGTGGTTGACTTGCTTTCATTACCATTCTTGAAGGGGTCCCAAAAGCTAGACAGGGTACCCTGCCCCTCCACTCGGGGAGCCCCTAACATGGAGAACTGTGTTCCAATGCATACTAGGGAAGAAACAGCCTCCGAATTTCTAGGCTTCAAATGCTCAAACACTACTTCCAGTGGACAGTGCCGTGTATGAAGGATTTTTGTTTTTAAAGGACCAAGCAACAGTCACTACATAAAAATGGCCAACATTTTTTGTTAGAATACAGTGCACATACATTGTTCCACCTATATTTAAGGACTTTAAATGGACTGTAATATGGATATGATGGTGATGGCCATGAGAAGATGCTGATCGTCTTACTGACATTTCCCCAAACGGGCAAAACACAGGCACTGTGTGCCATCGGTTGTGTCATACTGGCCTTTGGCTGCGCTGGGGAAGTAATCATATAAAAAGTACCCATAAAATAGAAAAGGCAGCAAGTGAAACTAGAAAAAGGTTGGAGCTATACAGAGCAGATTCGGAAGGAGTTACCTTTATTCTTTCTTAATTGAGTTGAGAACAGGCGGGAAGTGCAAGGGCATCTGGCTTTGGGCCCTCCACTGCCGTTCTGAAGTAACACAGATTTGGATTGGCCCAGGGAGAGTCCTCATGAGGGCCTGAGACTGCGCCCCACATAAGAAGAGTCAGTTCTTTACATAAAAGATTACGAAGCAAAACAAAACAAAACCACAAATTAAATACATGACACTGTGAAATCACTTTGATGAGAAAACAACACAAAGATATTTTAAAATATAAATAAATACATTTAGCCATTTTCATTCAAGAAATCCAGAGAACTGCTTTCAAAGCAAATGCGTCTTTAAAATCACTTTCTGAATTCTTCCATAAATACTCACTATTTTGATTGTCACTTAATGCAGCACCTCAGTGTTTGCTGGTGGTGGTGATGGAATTCCACTTAAACAGTCTCTTCATAAACTAGATCCTATTTCACTAAAGACCGTTTCCCTAGGAAAACCCAGTCAGCTTACAAAATATTGTTAAATACTCAAAGCAGAACCTGCAAAGTATTATTTTATTTATGAAAAACAAGGAATGTAGTGTTAAATTACGACAAGGGGAAAAATATGCAAAAACAGTCACATGGAAAGAAAGTTTTAATTTTTAAATGTCCACGTTTGCTTAATTTCTTGTGAGCTGTTCAATACTGCTTTAAATATCCTGAATTAATAACTATACCAACAAAATGCATCCCCAGTGTTTCCACAGGAGACATATTTAAAATAAGACCAAATTATACTTTTCTTCAACCGAAGTAGTCTTTTTCTCAGTCCTTTTTGTGCAAAAATATTACAAGAGCAATTCAAATGGAAACGCTGAAATGACATGCCAACATTTCAGAGCACATTTAAAACACCCAGAATAATTCTTGAAATTTTTATCGTATTCTAAAATATTACTACCAATCACTTTTAGGTTAGTTCTATACATCTATTCACACTGATGCAATTTTCCTAGACCTCTGAAAATAAACAGGCTCATTGGTCTCTTTTGGTGTCCACACAATAGGCAAGATAGGTTTACAATAGTGTCGAAATGGAACTAGGCATCTACAATCTCCTGACTCCAGCACATTCAAAACCAAAGTCAAAATTCATTTGGCTACCTTGAAATCACTCCCATAAACCTGCTACGGTTCACTGGATCTAAACATTTCTCAGAAATGTGTCATTTTTAAATTTCACCTAAGTGATGATTTGGGGATCCTTTAGAAATGGTAATGCCTAAGATAATAAACTTTATCAAAATGAAGAGTTGCAATAAAGTGCTTGTTAATTTCAAAATGATGCTTTCAGACTGTGGTACGTTATTTGAAGAGTGTGTGCTCGTCCTACAGAAAGGATCCCCGGGCGTGAGAGGTGGGTCCTCTCACCGGTCTCCGAAAGCAGCACTATCTTTTGGTAGGCTGGCAATAGGCACGTTACCCATGCGGATGAGGCTCCTACTAGTGCTATGGCAGAAGGGGGAGTAAATTAGAAAAGTGGGAGGCATGTGGAGGGTTCCTACATATTCATAGTTATATACAAATATATTAAATATGCTATAAAAATAGTCGACTCTTTTCCTTTGCATTTATTTCAGAAGCTCCTTTCAGAGGAATGCTCACCCAACCCAAACAAACTTACAAGGGTCTCTCTCTCCAATTGCTAGTAAAATGGCAAGTGCCTTTGTGCTGTTTCTTTTCCACCATTTGGAAATTCCAATCCGCTTACTCCTGGCTAGACTCACTCAGCAATAGTAAAGTAATATCCAGTGTTTATACCTTACAACATCGACTCCCAAGGGACGAAGAGTAGGGTCACAGATATTGGAAAGATTATAGATAGACTTGAATGAGTTTTACACAAATGTTCACCAACAAACTTTCGCTCAGCAAAGAACCAGAGAAAAAGGGAGAAATGAGCAATACTAGAGTAAAATGCTATTTGCATTCCACCTTAAAAAAAAAAAAAAAAAAAGGTTTACCTCACTGTAGTGGAAACATCAGAAAACAAGTTGAGTTAATACCCAGTTTAAAATAATTTTCACCTGTGTGGAGCCAGAGAAAGAGTACTACTTGAAGGGGCCCCTTTCTAAGGCTTCTCGAACAAAGATTCCCCTCCCTTCAGCACGATGCCCTGCACAGGGCTGCACTCCTCCACACCCTGAACTAACTGCAAGCAGACCACTTTAAGGCAATGACCAAAAACTCTAGTGCTTCGGAAAAATCCAAATCACATTTTCACGATTCTGCACTGAGTATTCTATAACCAACTATTCAAAGTCACTGGCATCCTCTTATTTCTAGTACATTCCTAAACCAAATTTAAGTGACAAAGCAGAGCATGGGATGCAAATGACCCCCTCAGCTTAGGACAAAGTTTGGAGACTGAAAGGTAGTATTTGCTCACGTGCGATCCCCATCCCTCATACTTGCTTTTTCTCCAATATATTCTATCCAAAAATCGGAGTAACTTTTGAGTGTCTAGGTTCTGGTTTGACACCACTCTTAGCAGCAACCTGATTGATCCTCGCAGTCCTCACTTGAGTTGTCCAAAGCAGGGTGACTGCAGAGCAGCTAACATTTCCCCATGGCTTCAACAGTTTCTTACCTAAAAAGTGCCACCCAGAATAAAACGTTTTTAAGAAAAATCGAATCTCTCTGAGAGTACAGCAGAGGGAAGAATCTAATGACTTTTAAGTAGCTGAAAGGTGTCTCTATTTGGTATTTTTTCATTACGCAGATTTGGGATTTTAAGGAACAACTTTGGCTACAGAAATGAAGAACAGGCGACTGCCGAATCTTCATCAGACGTTCGCTCAAGTCTCAATGATGGGGGGTGCAGGGGAGGGAAGGGACCGCTCTGCAACCCAAGTTCAAGGAAAGCAGGAGGAAAACAGAAGGAGCTGAGGCGGCTGATGCTCACTAGCTCTTCGACAACACCTATTGACAGCAGAGGGAAAGCAGCTGGCTGTTCCTTTAGACAATCCATTCTAAGGGCAAAAATGAGCTGTGAGGAACAACAGGAATTCTAAAACATTTTATCTAATTCTCCTTCCCAAATGTTGACAAGGATGGAAAATATTGAAGGAACTGGTAGAGGAGACTGTGAATAGTCTACAGATTTACCTGGTGGCTTGTCTTATGCTTTGCCTTTGTTAACCTAAGTACACAGTACTCACAGTTGACCATCTTTCCGTGTAAGTATGGTTATTTAGAGCATAAATCTTAATCTAACAGTTCTTCGTATCTTGCTACCCATACCACTAGATATTGCCAGTAAACAAATGAGGCACAACTCAGATATATATGGAATGGCATAAGGTTGAGAAAGGCAATTTGAAAGGGGAGAAAATTAATACTGTTGCCATATTCTACAACATCAAGTTCATCTATGTGTACCTATGCTCAAGTTACACACACACACTGACAACTATTCTTGACATTCATGAGAAAGTCAGAAATCTCTTCATCCAGATCATTTAGCTAGAAGAGGAGCTTCTTGATATGTTAATTATTGATTGGTATCTAGTGACACTTCTTTTGTAGAAGGGTAGGTACCAACTTTCTTTGGTTATTTTCTTTTTCAATATAACTTTCTAATTTAAGTGTGGCCAAGTACAGTTGTCTACAGAAAGACAAAGTATATCCCTTCGGGATGAGAGCAAAGTGGAGGACAGAAAAGTCTTAAAGAACTGAGCTTAAGAGCAATTCTGTAGTAGGTTATTTTCATTGCTCAAAACCTTCTTCTGTTTAACAGCCTCAGTTCTGTTATACATTTTCTTTTAAGGTCAATTTTGATATATTACAGCTTGCTATCCTCCCTTTCCTCAGTAATAATTTTTGATATTCTAATAAGGTATTTCCATTAATTTTCCTTTGCTCTATAGTTGTAAATTTATTTATTAGTACCATAAAAATCTATAAAATGTTTTATGTAATTTCTGTTGGAATTTATTACCTTTAGAATCTAATATTGCCAAATGAAATCTTAGTTCATGTTCAGAAAGCATGTGAGTTACAATATTCTAGTGTTATAGTGAAGGCAAAGCCAATTCCTACCCTTTCTTTTTTCTTTGTAGGAATATAAAGATCATATTGAGAAAATATTTACAGGTAATTCTTAACTGACTGTTTAGCTTGAAAGGAAGATGTTGATTTAGGAAAACAATTTTGTGATCACACCAATGACTCTGATAGTGTTAGGATGTCACCTTTTTTTTCCCTAAGTTACTTGTACCTCTAGTCCAAGAGACTCAAAGTAGTCTTCCTGGGAACTTAGGAGAATCATAATGGCACTGACACCCACATGCTGTTAAAAATGTACTAAGGTTTCAAAACTGCTACTGAAACCAGACAATGAGTTTAAGATGGTGAGTTATCACCTGAATCAAAATCAAGGCACTATGGGTTTTTTTTTTTTCTCTCAAATAACCCTGAATCATTTCTGACTAAAAGAAGCATTGAAATTGTGAAGGATAATAAAAAGATTCCAACAAATCCTAGAAGTTAAAATTCCCACCAGTGAGAATGTTAAAAAGTGCCTAAAATCTTTTGTGTGCAAATTTTACTCCTATAACTGGAACATTCTTGAAATGACTTTCAGGCTTATTGAAAGCCGTTTACACAACTATTTCCAACTATGAACTATATCAAAATATGCGACCAAAACTTCCAACCATCTAAAATAAAGCAGTGCAAATCCTATTTTCAAACATAAATGAAAAATAATGAAATGAGGGATATTTCTGAGTAACTTGAAAATCCTGTTGCTTCAATAATTTAACCTGGAAAAAAATATCCATTCCCAGCAGCACATCATACCTCACTGAACAAACTGTGACATCACAGCCAAAGTATGAACAAAAAGCCTTGTGCCCCGGAAAAGTGAATAGAACACTACCGTGTTGTAAACAAAAGGGGAAACAGAACGTACTAGTTTGCACATGGTGTCAATCTAAGGAAATACACCTAGGAGTAGATAACGCTTTCATGCAGCTTACAAAATGTTTTGCTCTCTCTCCTTTTATCTAGACATATACATAATTTTTTACAGCATCTGTACATAGAGAATTTGAACGACACAACATTCTGAAATTAATTACTATCCAATCATTATCTGAAAAGGGAGAGGGAATGGGGAAGGGGGCCTATTGGGTCTACCGGACCCTGTCTTCATGGCATCATTGTAAGCCACCCCTGACATGACAGTGGTGTGGCCTCTGTAACACTTGAAAACAGGCACAGGACCACTAAAAGTTACTAACATTGTTAGTGCCTTTCTGATTGACTGGAGGCCATGTTTCATAGCTGAGCTTCTTAACATTTGGCAATATACTCTTTCCATCGAAAAAATAGCTGGGCAAGTAAAACACTGTCAGAATTGACTATGGCCCCGTGATCATCTCCTGCTGGCTGGTATTTCATGTACATCTGTAGCACTAGGCAGCATTTTCCCTGCTAACTAATTCCAGAAACTACAACACTCAGCACTGCATCTTGTGAAACTGCTGGAACGTTTCCTTCTAGCCTCAGATCATCTGAGCAACTGCTATGGACAACCCCTACCTCCCCTGAGGTCAGAGAGGAGTCGTGTGTGCTACTGTGGTTGAACCTTGGAAGGATCGGTCAAACTGTCAGTCCTGGGCCGACTCAGCTGCTGCTGTTGCGGAGACTGGTGGTGCTGGTGATGTGACTGAGAGAAAGTGCTCTGTTGTAGTGGGAAGGCAGCAGAGAGGATAAGCGGAGTTGAAGGATTCCCGTGGAGCAACCTTGAAGTCTAAAAGACAAATGCATTATGCAACACTGCTTTACCCCTGTTACACTGTCTACATCAAGATTTACTCAAGTTTTTACTCTAGATAGGGACAGAATCCTTAGATTCCACATAATCTACATCTTTTATCTTCTCATTTAAAAGTAGTATTTGGAAAATGTTTATGAAGTTTCCCTTCTTTTTGAAAATATAGCAGAATTTTTTTTGTTTATTTATTTTTTAAGGAATCTGAGCTAGAGATTTCTTGGTATAGAAAGCAATCTATGTCTTGAGACAAACCATACGTACTCTTTCCTTTTACAGATCCTAAAGGCCACAATTTTAAACAGACAGTAAAATGTAAGCATAGCTGAGAACACATGAAACACAAATACTCTGAAGTCAAACAGACAATGCCTCCTGCCCAGGCTCATTCCGTTGGGTAGAGCAGCACTTCAGTAGCCAAGAGCATGGGCCACTGGGTTCAAACTCTAGCTAAGCCATTTCCCAGACTGTGTGACTTGTTCCAACTATTTACTTCTCTGGGACTCAGTTTCTCCATTTACAAAATGAAGACAAAGTGCCTCCACACTGGGATTTTATGAAGATTAAATATTAACATTAATATTATTATTTAGAAGTACCACAAAAATGAGGGCAAAGCTAGAGACAAGTCCTATATATGTAGCAGTGTGGTGTAAAAAACCAAACCAAGCCAAACAAGGGCACAGGACGTGAATCCAGAAGCCCAGAAGCCCTGGATTTGAGCTGTGCTTTGCCATTTACCACCTGTGTGACCCTGGGCAAGTCTCACTGTCATTGAGCCTGTTTCTTTCACCTGATTCTGATTTCTGGTGATACAAAGAAAGTGAATTTTTACAATGAATGTTTTTCCTCACTGCTGACAACACAACTTGATGCAGGGCTCATAATCAAAACATGGGGCTGTGATAGCCAATCTTTGCAAACGTACAGAAAGGGCACACGCACACGCGCACCCACATAAAAATACACACACAAGGACAGATCCTTGAGCCTTAAGCTTTGCCAAAGACCTGGAAAAACTTCTTTTTCTGTCACTTAGGAAAAGCTTTTGTAACATAAAGAACTCAGGATATTTGTGAGCCTTACAGGATTACAACAGAGGCATATTTTGGAACTAGATGTTATATAATCAGAAAGCCAAACTGTATATTAACTATCTACAAAGAAGTGTATTTCTAAACGATATTATCCATCTTCTTTCCTCAGGGGTCCCATGTCTGTGGAATTATTTTTTCAGAAGTGAGGGAGAAGAGAGTGCTTGTTTTTTTAAGGGCCCTTATTCCCTGATTTAGAAGATTAAGATCTTAAGGCAAGTTCTCTCCTTTTTTAAGGTTTTGCTCAATTCTCATTGAGTATTATAATGAGATAATAGTTTATAACCTATTATAAATTCTTGTTATTAATTCATTTATAACAACAGCTAACCTAGCTGCAACATAGGCTTCAGGTCTAAGATGCTGTCAGTGGGACTCTCAGAGGTATTTAGGCAACTAACCTGTTTTAGTTTTCCGTTATCACCAAGTTAAGAGCTCTATCTGCACCATAACACTAAGGGTGATAAGTTAATGACGTATTTATGCCTGAGTATACAGTCTAATACTGAAATTTTTTTATTATTTTTTAAAGATTTTATTTATTCATTTGAGATACAGAGAGAGAGAGAGCATGAGCAGGGGTAGAGGGAGAAGGAGAAGCAGGTTCCCTGCTGAGCCAGGAGCCCGATGTGGGGCTCCATCCCAGAACCCTGGGATCATAACCTGAGCTAAAGGCAGACACTTAACCATCTGAGCCACCCAGGCGCCCCTAACACTGAATTTTCTAATCATACCATCTGTTGTGTAACTCTTACAACTGATTATATGATATGTATGTGGCTGGTGTACATGGAATGGTCTCCAAATAACTCCAGGCTAGCCTGTATTCAAAATTGCTTCCTGTAGACCAGAAGGGAAAAATCTGGATTTCCAGATGTCATAACCTGCTACTGTGCACTCCAGTGAGGGTACTAAGGTCCAGAAATGTATCCTGCTGAATTCCTAGCTGAGGATCCCAACCTAGGTAACTTTCTTCTGTATCCTTTAAGTAGATCCAGTCTACTGAGATATGGGAGATATGTGATGAAATATGTGTCTGCATTCTGGCTAATCTGAGGGTTTACTCCATTAATCAAGACAGGGCTCATAAATGATAGCTAGTTCCGTGCCTTGTAACTATGTTCAGTGATTTACACGCATTGTTTACCCATGAGGTATGAACTATTAGCACCTCCATATGAGAGATGAAGAAACTGAATTTTAGTAAGTAACCTGCCAAAGATCACACAGTATGTGGTAGAGCAGTGACTCGATCTCAGGGCAGCCTGACTTTGGAGCCCATGCTCTCACCCATGACAATACACAGCCCGCCACAGTAGTTCTCCTCTGACATTAACTTTTAACCAAACAATCATTATAAAATTTAATGCAACACAATAATTTAAGATAACGCTATAACTAATTTGTCCAAAAATTCCTTTTGATACCCCTGCCCTGTAGGAGCGTGCATTTGATGGGCCACTGCAAGGAAGACAGGGTTTGAATTCCAGAAACTCCAGTCAGAGAGAGCTGTATATAAAGTACCTTGCTGTGGACTGCAAGTAGCTACTTATTCTATCCAGTAGTTCAGATAACTGGGTATGTCGGTGGCAGAGCTGAAAGTCTTCCAAAGACCAAACAAGGGAAGAAAAACCAGCTAACCGGGACAAACGTTCTGCCCTTCCAGAAATTTAACTTGCACAACAAGCTTTTATGGATTTTTTTTTTTTTTTTTTTTTTTTGATGCCTAATTTCACTACATCAAAGGAAATGGGCTGGAGAGAGCTGCCCCCGGGGGAGAAGTACCTGCAGAAACTGCTGCGGTGGCTGGGTCAGCGGAGCCTGAGGCGGCTGCTGAACTGAAGGGAGCTGCTGTTCCCGGGAGCTCTGCGGCGGCCGCGTGACTGACGGTGCCTGGGACGGCTGCTGTTGCGGGGCAAAGGTAGGGTAGGCGGTCACCACCGGACCCATGAGCATTGTGCTAGGTACCATGACCGCCCCACAAGCTACAGGAGCAGTTACTAATTTGGTCACAAGTTGCTGACCTTGAGAAAATCTGTGAAGAGGAAAGAAAGAGAAGAAGGGGAGTCAGAAGTACAAGGTATACATTACAAAAGGCAGTGGGCTGGACACTTCTCTAAGATAACACCCAGTGGTATTGCTGGTTTAGTTTTTAAAAGCGGCACTATTTTAATATTCCCACCAGCAGTGTATGTTGCAATTTCTCCGTATCTTCACCAACACTACTTTCTTTCTGTTTCTTTTATAATAGCCATCCTGATGGGTGTGATGTGGTAGCTCATTGTGGTTTTGGTCCGCATTTCCCTAATGATAGGTGATGTTGAGCATCTTTTCATTTGCTTATTGACCATTTGTATATCTTCTTTAGAAAAACATCTATTCAAGACCCTTGCGCATTTTTTAATCAGATTGTTTATTATTGACTTATAGGATTGTTTTATATAATCTGTATCAGATATATGTGATTTGCAGATAATTTCTCCCACTCTGTGCGTTTCTCTTTCCTTGTGCTGATAGTGTCCTTTGATATACAAAAGTTTTTTGTTTGTTTGTTTTTTAAAGATTTTATTTATTTGACAGAGAGAGAGAGAGAGATAATGAGAGCAGGAACACAAGCAGGGGGAGTGGGAGAGGGAGAAGCAGACTCCCCGCTGAGCAGGGAGCCCAATTCGGGACTCGATCCCAGGGCCCTGGGATCATGACCTGAGCTGAAGGCAGACGCTTAATGACTGAGCCATCCAGGCACCCCTATATACAAGTTTTTAATTTTGATGTCCAGTTTATCTATTTTTTCTTTAGTTGCCTGTATTTTCCAAGAAATCACTGCCAATCCAGTGTCATGAAACTTCCCCCGTTTTTTTCTAAGAGTTTCATAGTTGTAGCTCTTATGTTTAGTGCTTTAATCCATTCCGAGTTAATTTTTGTATGTGGTGAATGGTAAAGGTCCAGCTTCATTCTTTTGCATATGGATATCCAAAGAATTTATATTTTTGTTTGTGATTTCATTTTGCTACATACATTTTTGTTTTACTGGTATTCCCGAAGGAATCTTTAAAAACATGAAACATGAAACAAAATTGGAACGTACAGCTTTTAAAAACTGTTCCTCAAAAAATTAAATACAGAATTACCATGATCCACCAATTCCATTTCTGGATATATACTCAAAAAGAATTGAAAGCAGGATCTCAGATACTTGTACACTCATGTTCATAGCAACATGATCCACAATAGCCAAAAGATGGATGCAACCCAAGTGTCCATCAATGAACGAATAAACTGGTGTATTCACAATATGAATGTGTGAAATGTGAAACTGGTATATTCACACAATGAAGTATTATTCAGCCTTAAAAAGGAATAAAATTGAGGCACCTGGGTGGCTCAGTAGGTTAAGCATCCAACTCTTGATTTCGGCTCAGGTCATGATCTCAGGGTCCGGAGATCAAGCCCCACATTGGGCTCTGAACGTGGAGCCTGCTTAAGATTCTCTCCCTCTCCCTCTGTCCCTCCCCACTCTCACTCTCTAAATGAATGAATGAATGAACGAATGACTGAATAAATAAATACCTTAAAATAAAAGGAATAAAATTCTGACACATGCCACAACATGGACAGACCTTGAGAACACTGTGCCAAGTGAAATAAGCCAGTCACAAAAGACACACATATTATACAATTCCATTTGTATCTAGAGTAGTCAAATTCATAGACTTACGTGCTTAGAAAGCAGAATGGTGGCTTCCAGGACTTAGAGGGGAGGAGGAATGGGGAATTATTGTTCAATGGGCATGGAGTTTCAGTTTGGGACTAAGAAAAAAGTTCTGGAGATTGATGGTAGTGATGGTCCCAACAGTATAAATGTACTCAATGTCAATGAAATGCACATGTTGAAATAGGTTTTAACACGGTAAATTTCATGTATATTTTATCACGGGGGGGGGGGGGGGGGAGTTTTAAATCTGTTAAAAAATATCTTCTTTTTATAATATTCTAGGTACTTGGGGAGTCAGCTATATGTGGCATGTGTTCATTTTGCTAATCATGAATAAAGTTAAAGCTATCATAAGGGATTTTTAAAAACCTCTACGTTTTACAAGAAGATACTTACACTGCAAGTTGTATCTTATAAACATAATTCAAAATTAAATGACCTTCTAGCAGTGAATAAAAGTACCCTCAATTTATAAATTCATTGATATAGCACAGTACCCACTGTGTTAGAATTCACTAATATTCGCTCCCTCCCCACCTTCCTTCTTCTATCTTAATTAAAAAAATAACAAAAAATGGTAACTGTTCAGGGAACAATATTATTTCTATTTGCCTTTTCTGTGAGTTAGTTTCTAACACTGGCCATTACAGAGCTATGACTCCACTGTGAATGGAGCACAACATAACTGCAGTTATAAACTGTGTCAAGTACATAGTGGTGTTAAAGTTAGGAGAAATGCACTTTATTATTTATGTGGTCCAAAAGACAAAGTAAATCTATTTTTGAATCCACACCAAATCTTGAAAATAAAATAGGCTATTTTATACACTTCAGGACTGAATGCATTATTTAATGCAAAAAATATGTATAGAAGAATTTAAAAATTCACATATGAAGAATAATGCCCAAAGAAAAGTAACATTTACAAAGTGGCTTGGGCACAGAAATACTAAATGCTCATTTATCTGTAATCTTAAAAGAAACTGCCCCAACTGCTCACTGGTAAAATGTGATGAGAATACTTCATCCATCTCTGGCACCAAGAGACATTCTTCAGTCTACTTAATGCTTAACTTTCACTTCTGTGACTTTGTATATACTATTCCCTCTGTTTAGAACACCCTTCTGAGACTCCCTGTCACATGAAAAAGTCTAGCTCTTTAAGACTCAGGCCAAGGACCTCCTCTGTGAAACCTGGCCTTGACCACACTCCTCTCTTCACCTCTTTGCCTCAACCCATAAAACTGCTCACTTCCTTTTTTTAAAGACCTAGGAAGAAGTATTTATCATGCCAAATAATACTGATTTGTTTAACCTTCTACGGCTTACGAGTCTGATTATTCTCTTGGGACAAAGAATGTGCCATACTCACTTAAGTAGGCACTCCAATATTTGCTGAAATATGTATTTTCCCCTCAAAAAAAAAAAGAGGTCCACAAATAGTTGCTAAGTTGTATCCTCCAAAATGTACATCAGCATTCTAGATTAATGACGTCTTCCTCAGGTTTTAAAAGTAATCCTCTACATTTCTATGGAGCACATTCATAATACCTCCTTTTAGAATTCAGAGCGAAAAGTTGGACTTCACTTGAGGAACTGAGTTCCAAAGAGAAGCAATGAGTTCTCCATGCTCTCATTGCCTCTGTGATCCTGCAGCTTCTTTACTCTCTGGAAATTAATAGGATTTTAATAAAACCTACCAAGCAGTTTGATACAACAAAATTGTATTATAAAAGCAGTAGCCTACTTGTATTGCAGTAAAATAAGTAAAAACTAAAAAATTTTTAAAATACAAGTTTTAAGACCATAGAGATCCTGTAGTTGTTAAAAGCTTCCCAAAATATGAAATAATGGCATTTCTTCAGAATATTTGTTTCTATGTCAGCTATTTGGACTGCCCACTAAAATAAGTCATAAATGGTTGTTTTTCTAGAATGGCCCACAAAAGTTTAGTGTACTATAAATTTAAGCACTTGAGTTTTGAAATCAGATACCTAGGCTTAAATTTAGAAACTACTCATCACCCCCTTAACTACCTATAAGCCCCTAACCAAATTACTATAAACTCACTCTTTTCTTATCTGGGAAATAAAAGACCCAACACATATTTAAAAAAAAAAAGAAAGAAAGAATTAAATGAGATAGTGTATTTTGAGCACCTAGTACAGTACTCAACAAACTCAAGAAAGGTAAGTTACTTTTATTCCATAAGCTATATAAACTATGGTAGTATAAACCTTAATCACGGTTACTGGATGAAAACTCATCAACATCTGTATTAAAACAAAGTTTCACAGTCATACAAAGCCTGTCCTAAAACTCCTGTAACAGTATGCTATGGATATTGGATTCTATAATATTTGGTAGAACATTTTTGGACAGGAATTCTTTTACTATAACGTCCTTAAACAATGGACATATTCTGCATTTTTCTTTTCCCATTTGAGAGAGCGAGAAAGAGAAAAAAAGCAAGAGAGAGCACAAGCAGGGAGGAGAGGGAGAAGCAGGCTCCCCACTGAGCAGGGAGCCCAATGTGGGGCTCAATCCCAGGACCCTGGGATCACGACCCAAGCCGAAGGCAGATGCTTAACCAACTGAGCCACCCAGACACCCTTCTGCATTTTTATTTCTAATTCAAGAATGCTGGCGGGAGTTAGCTACAAACTAAAATCATATTTTTAAAAATCAAATTACTGTTTAATTAATCAATTTTTACAGCTTTGGAATGACTACCGAAATATGACAACCACCTGATCTGTCTGTCCTGAGTGAACGTAGTTACTGCAGCACTCTGGGTACTGTTCTGTGGCATGCTAGACGGAATCTGGACCATGCTTCCAGCTGCCGGCTGCGAGATCACCATAGTGTTATACAGTGGGGCTGTGAGAGTGCTCTGTGTCTGACTGGGAAGAGATGTTTGTTGACTGTGCCCACTCAGTACATTTTGTTGACTCTGCTAGAAAACAGAAGATATTACAGATGAATTAAATGAAAAAAATTTTTTTCAGGAAATATGCATCCACTATTCATCACTCTAACAATAGTTGACGTGACCAAAAAAGAAGCAGGACATTACTCTGGGAGAAATCTAACTACAAAGGAAAAAGATTTGTAGTAATTGCGAATGAATCAGTCTTCAATATATTGCTGGAATATAAGCTATGAACTTTAGAACTTCTGTTAAATGCCCAAAGTGAGTGACTGACATTAGACATCTTTATAGATTTCACTTGAAGTCTTGGGATTTACAGTCACCGATATATACCAATTACCTGCATCAAATTTCCTGAAATTTACATGAAATTTCCTAGAATACTGACTAAACTATCACTATCGTTAACAGTTTATTCTTCACATATAGTAACATGTTTCCTGGTCAGTCTCTTTTGTAAGTCAAACCTTTTTAACATACAGAAGTACTCTGCATGTTCATTTTAAATGAACTGCAAAATTTTTAAATGTCGGGATACTGAAAGCATTTATAACATTAGCAATTTAACAATTTTGCACAAAATATTTTAATGGTCACCCTCAAAACTAAACTTCTGATTATTACTATTCAAGGTTAAAATATGGAATTTTCTACAATAGTATACATTTCAATCACTCAACACTCCAGAGCCCACCGCACTTAATACTGTTACCTGACTTGATGTACTCTGTAAAGTCTGCTGTGGTATCATATGCTGAGTTGTGCCAATGTGTCCAGTATTCATTCCACTTTGAATTTGGTTAGTTTGAACGACCTGTCCCTGCATATTTATAGGTGTGAGTTGCTGGATGTTAGATGAATTTCCAGAAGAAAGTTGAACAGAACCAAAACTCAAACCAGGGGTTGACTGTTGTAAAAACATCTGTAAAAATAAAGATTACATTAAAATGAGCTTTGTAGATTAAAAACAAAGAAGAATGAGAGCAATTTAAAAAAAGAAAGCAAAAACAAGCTACAAATTAAGTTTAAAAAGCAAGTAACAGGATGGCTAAGTCATTCTGAGTGAACAATTAGCAATAAACAATTACTGGATAAAATATAATTCTTATTTGTTCTTCCAGTCATCCTAACCTTATCATGTTTCCAACTGTCAGAAAAAGGGTGATAAATTTCAAAACCTCTACTTGTTTGAATATTTTACATGTTGGGCATTGTTTGTTCTACCAGCTAGCATTACTCAAACTCAAGTGCTACTCAAAGGTCTGTGGACTGGCAGTTCTGCATCACTCATTGTTTATAATGTATGGATTAGATAGAAGTAGCTTTTTTTTTTTTTTTCCACTTAAAGTTTCCCTTCTCCAAAATCTTAGTCTCTTCTGAGAGATACAATTTTAGTGGCCCCGTCCACTGATCAAATAAGACTAATTCGAATCATATCTACTGGAAGTTTACTAAAACAATGATTGATGATTGATTTATAAACTCTGTACCTACATATACCTAAAAGTCTATAATAAAATACTGTATTATCGGTTTAAGTTTACTAAAAATTAGACTGCTAAAAGAGGACTCTAATCTGGAGAAACAAGGATTTTGATGGAAATACTCTTAGGAATGAATCAGACTGTAAATGCAATCATACTGAGTAGGTAATCAATGAGTATTTACTGAACTAAACTGATGAAATGTTAGCTCTTGCTTCTCATTTTTAATTAAGAAAAGTCAATTTTCCTAAGAAACCAAAATGTGAACGACATATTTTGCTTGTATTCAAATATAATAGCTTACCTGCAGCCCTTGACCATGGACCATTTGAAGTTGTTCTTGAATTTTTCTTAGTTCTTCTTGTTGTCGATGAATATTTGCCTCTATCATCCGTGTCCGTTGCTCTAATTGGTCTTTTAGATGCTGCATGGCTCCTAATTGAGCTGAAAACTGAAACTGAAGTACCATGTATGGGAAAAGTGTAACATATTTTAGAATCACTTTACTCTTCATAATTATGCAATGTGAAAAATAAGCAGTATATATCATGAGCTAAGAATGTTATGCCAGTTTTCAATGTATTGCCTCTCAGCTCCTAATTCACCCACCTTTGCTTGGCTTTGTGCTACTGGAGCTGGACCCTATAAATATTTCTCCTTTGTCAGCAGACACAAACTTAGTCATGTCAGTAGATGGAGCTGGAGGGATACTGCAAAAGGAGGTGGCTTTCCAGCAAGTCTTACTGGCATCCTTATGGGAAGCTCCCCTGCAAATTTTGCTGGTACCCCAGCAGGTGGCTTCCTGCTCTCCAGCCCTGGTCTGTGGCACCTCAGTGAACCTCTCTCTCATCCAGTGGCTGCAGCCACACCAGCCCCAATGGGAACTGAGTTTCAACCTGGCCTGGAGGAAGAAGAGTTTAGGAGGGCTGGGGGAGTTTTCCAAGTTGCTCCTTCTTTGCATACTATACTCTCCCTCTCACAGTTAGTGGATGCTCTCTACATCCATTATCCCTGTATTATTTAGGATTCCCTGTTAATAACTTTATTATTACCCCTATTTCAAATTTCTGATATTATTTCTGACTTCTGACCAGATCTTGACTGATTTCAAGTACACATTGGCATTCGAAGACCAGAGCTCAGTTGGTTAAGCCTGCAACTCTTGATTTTGGCTCAGGTCATAGTCTCCAGGTCCTGAGATTGAGCCCTGCATCAGGCTCTGCACTCAACACAAAGTCTGCTTGAGATTCTCTTTCTCTCTCTCCCTCTGCCCCACCCCTGCCCACTTGCTCTCTCTAAAATAAATAATAACAATAACAACAAAAAGACCAGAGCTTATATTGTGGCTCTACCATTTCCTAGAACAAGTTACTTAATTTCTATCATTTAATAAATGAAAAAGTAGCCTGCTCCTAGAGTTATTCATATCAAATTCTGTCATCCTTAGAATGTCTTCTTTGTACACATCATTAGAAGGTTATAAAAATCTAACAGATAACTAACCATATTTTTAATCATATTTTCAACTGAAACTGTTCTCAAACAAGCATGAAATGTAGGCTTTTAAAGACTAAGCAATTATGAATGAATAAATGCATACATGAATGAAAACAGTTATTCTACTTCCAGGATTTTCAATCTTATTTCACGGTTTCACTTGAGTCATAAACAGCTTCTATTTACTACTGCTTGAAATTTAGCCACACTTAGTGATTCATTACTTAAGTGTATACATGCTCATTTAATTATTTCCATGAATATTTAGCACAGGATATAGTATAGCAGAAAGAATTCCAATTTATTGGAAATGTGTCTTAATCTTAAAATAGTCCTACAGGGGCGCCTGGGTGGCTCAGTCAATTAAGTGTCTGCCTTTGGCTCAGGTCAAGATCCCAGGATTCTGGGATTGAGCCCCACACTGGGTTCCCTGCTCAGCAGGGAGTCTGCTTTTCCCACTGTCTCTGCTCCTCCCTGCAACTCATAATCTCTCTCAAATAAATAAAATCTAAAAAAAAAAAAAAAGTCTCCTATAGTGAACTACATCTAAAAGTGAGCAATGCCCTCCCAAAAGCTTTTTTTCTCTATCTTCAAAAGTTTCTGTTGAGGATACTGAATATAACCTTTCAAAAAGTATAGAACTCTGACTTCTGAAGTTAACAATCATCAGATCATATATTAGATTACACTAAGTATGAGAACACATTACAAATTTTGTACCTCAGCTCCCTCATGTCCTTAAAAAATATTCAAAGTGTTGTATTTTATCCTAACAAAAGTTATTTATACCTTTGGGTAAACATTACATTGTCATCACTTAAAGGATTTCTACTAAATGCAAATAACAGATACAAATACAGAAGGCAGAATAACAGGAAATAAAATTATAGAACTAAGAGCCAAGTATTTGGCTTTATCACTCAATGAAATATGATATCTGAATACTTACTAACATTTTTGACATAGTAGATGTTAATTTCATGAAAATATCCCTTTAAAATGTTAATACTCATTCAGTATCTTGAGATTAGTAAACTAATAATTGAAAGTATGTCTAATATTTACATTAAAAAATCTGTTAACCTTCAGAACAAATGTTGATAAAAACTATTACAACTACAGGTAATATTTAAGCACCTTACATGATCATTTGTTGCTGGAAGTAAAGATTATGATGTTTGGGTAATTTACAACATTGTCAATATGCTTGTACAGGTGTCAGATAATGGCTAAAATTATGTATGTATAATTTAAATAATAACCATATAAGACAAAGGTATTTTTAGAAAACCATTTTTACCTATTGTTAACTATCATATTTGAAATACTGCTAAGTCAAGGTATACTGAACTAAACAAAACAGTTTGGATTATTTTTACCACTACCTAGTATTTTTTAATGTGTTTGAGGCTCTGAATGAATGCAGAGTCATAAATTCCAAATTGGGAAGTTATAATCAAAAGTTAACTTAGTGTCACTTTTGTTAACACCTCTCCTTTCTCCTGCTAATGTCTGTATTTAGGACTCAGCCCAAGCAACAATTCTTCCAGAAAGTTTTCCTTCACTTAGGCTGAATTAGGGGCCCATCTAAACTGCTCACATATCAGCCTATATACATTGAGCCTATATACCTTGAGCACAGACTATATAATACCGCATTGTAGTTCTAGGTCATTCCTTCTAGATGTAATAAAGTCTCATAGTTTACATGTATTTGTATTGCCGGCACCTGTAATAACTCAAGTATCTCAATAAATGTCCCATATATGAATGAATGAATATATGAATAAAATTACTTGATTCTTCCAATATTCACAGGAAGAACAAAAAGAAGAGCTATATTTCATCTTTAATAGCTTTCTGTCTGCAGTGTCTCTCAGTTGGGGGTGTTATAGCATATAAACCGGGATAATTCTTTGTTGTGCAAAACTGTCATGCATCCTGAAAGACAACTAGCATCCCTGGCCCTTGCCTATTAAGGGCCAGTGATACTCCACAATCACTGACAATCAAAAATATCCCCCAGAGATTATAAATGCCAACAGGTGAGATTCACCGCACTAAAAGTATGTATTTTTAAAAATCTCTATTAGCTTAAAACAATTTATCATTTTAAAATACTCAACTCAAACAAACAAACAAAAAATACCTGGGACATGCCTTGTGGAATTGGTAAATTTGCAGCTTGAGACATCACTGGCTGTGTTAACAATTGACCAACAGACTGGGAATTTATGGACTAGGAAGCAAAATAAAAAATAACACTGGAGTGATGATTATCCCCAACCATAAGTACTTCCACCAGAAATTCCACCATGATATCTTTATAACTGAACTACAATTTGCCTCATAACATTTTTAGCTGAGTACAGGCAGGCATGTCTCCCCCTCTACACTGGACATGCCTTATTCCCTACTTATCCTTTTATCTTCGAAGTCATCTGCCACATTACCTTGCATGGGCTCTCAATAAAAGCTAAATGGACATAACTGAAAGTGACTGGTATTTGAAATTGGATATGAAATGGCTCTAAATTAATAACTTTCCTTAATTAAAAGAAATATCTAACATTTTACCTGAAAAATAATCAAAAGGAATTATGTCTGAGAACTACTTCACAAAAAAGGAAAGATCTCGAGTGTTATTTATCAACAGCTATTTTGATCTTTATAGAAAGGGGTAATGAATTAATGAATTTTTAAAGATTTACATGATCTCCCCCCCTTTTAATAAATCTTTATTCAGAAGAATACTACCTAGATAAAGTTTACCTGACTACTAAATGATGCCCTCCTTGGCGCCATCTTTTCATGAGCTGGTAAATGTGGTCTGGGAGGAGTGCTAGTGTCCGTTGGGATCTTTGTTGGTGTTGCTGAGGTTCGTCAACAAAAATGAAATAGTGTTAGTACTTTATAAAATATAATTTGCAAAGATTAATCTCAAAATGGATTTCAATGAATAAAAATAATCTTTTAATTATTTTTCTAAATTATTTCATAAAAGTGAAGTCTATGACAATAAGAGGATTCATTTTAATTCTTTCTTAAGGACAAAGAAAATATCTGAAATAAGAAAACGTCAAATTTAAAAGTGGTTACTACTCCTAGAGATCAATAGTAAAAAAAAAACTAATAACTCAATTTAAAAATGGCCTACAGACTTGAAAAGACATTTCTCCAAGAAGATACACAAATGGCCACCTAGAATATGAAAAAATGTTCAAGGTCACTCATCATCAGGGAAATGCAAATCAAAACCACAATGGGACACAACTTCACACCTGACAAGATGGCTATTATCAAAAAAACAAGGAGTGTTGCTGAGAATGTAAAGAAATTGGAACCCTTCCACACAAAATTGGTGCGGATATGAAATGGTGTAGCCACTGTGGGAAACCATAATGGAGGTTTCTAAAAAAATTAAAAACAGAATTACCACATGTGATCCAGCAATTCCACTTCTGGGTATTTATCCAAAAGAATTGAAATCAGGATCTCAGAGAGATATTAGCACTACTATGGTCACTGCAGCACTATTCTTAATATCCAAGATGTGGAACAACCAAAATGTCTACTGACAGATGAATGGAAAAACAAAATGTGGTAATATGTATACAATGAAATACTATTCCACCTTTAAAAAGAATGAAATTTTGTGAGATACGACAACATGGATTAATCCTGAGGACATTATGCTATGTAAAAAAAGCCAATGATGGAAAGACAAGTACTGCATGACTCCCTTGTATGAGGTATCTAAAATAGAGAAATTCATTGAATCTGAGTAGACTGGTGATTGACAAGGGCTGGGGAGACAGAGGAAAATAAGGAGTTAATAATCAATGGGCATAACATTTCCATTAAATACGACGAAAAAGCTCTAGAGATCTGCACAACATTGTACCTATAGCCAACAATGATGTATTGTAAGCTTAAAAATTTAACAGGATAGATCTCATTTGAAGTATTCTTACCACAGTAAAATAAAATGTATAAAAAGAGACATAGCTACAAGGGGGAAACTTTTTCCCCTAATATTTAAGAAATTTTATGTTTAACACTTCTTTAATGGTCTACCCATGGTGTTGAGTGGTTCCAACAACCTCCTTTTTCCTTACACAGATATAATACCCTGGGAAGTGAAACTGCTAAACCCTTTAAACAAAAAAAGGTTACTAATTGAATGATAATTATGCAAGTCTTCATTGAAAATAAGAACTAAAAATAACTTTCAGGAGATAGTCCAAGATAGCGGAGGAGTAGGAAACCTTAGTTTTTGTCTGGCCCCAAGAATTCAGCTAGACAGCTATCAAATCATTCTGGACACCTGTGAACTCAAGTGGAGATCTAAGAAAAGAATAGCTGCAACTCTACAAATAGAAAAGCGACCACTTTCTGTAAGATAGGAGGTGCAGAGAAGTGAATCTGAGGCCATATGTCTGAAGATTAACTGCGGGGGAGGGAGCCTCCATAAGCCGGATACTGGAAAGTGACATAGCAGTGGAGCGCAAAATCAGAACTTTTTAGAAGTCTGCTCAGGTGAGAGATGTCCCTGCATGAAAGGTGCTCAGGTGGCAAAGCAGGGCAGAAAACTAAGTGAGACAGTGTGGTCTCAGGATCCCCAGGGTCACAGGAAGACTGGGAGTGCCTGAGTGCGGCGGAGTTCCCAGGCATCAGAGCAGGGAAGCCGGCTGTAATCACTGAGCCCAGGAATTGGTTCCCAGCTTGTTGTGCTATATACTACAAACCGGGGCACAGCAGAACCCCTGCAAGACCCCCCACCCCCACCCCAGGAGGATCGGCGTGAGTGTGCGCTGCAGGAGTCTTCACGGTTTGGAGACTCGAAATGGGGTCACGTGACCAAGATAGAACTGCTGGGTCATAGGCCAGGTGAGCACGGAGTGCAGCCGGAGACAAGAGAGACCGTAGTGATTGACTGCTTTTCCCTGAGGGTGCACTGAGGAGTGGGGCGCCGAGTTCTTGGCTCCGCTGGACATTGGGAAGCTGCCACTGCAGCGCGGAAATCCTTCAGGGAATAAAAGCCACAGGAGCAATCAGGTGCAGGTTACTTAGCCTGGCCCCCTGGCAAGGACAGTGCAATTCCTCCTGGGGCAAAGACACTTGAGAATCAACGCAACATGCCCCTCCCCCAGAAGATCAGCAAGACCAAGTTTACCGTTCATAGAGAACTGCAAAACTCAAGCACTAGGGGAAAACAGTTGATAGAATTAAAGGTCTTTCCCCACGATTCTTTCGTCTTTCAATTTTAATTTTTTCCTCTGTTTTCAACCAATTTCTTACTTTATGAACTTTAAAAAATTTTTTTAATTTTCACTTTTACATTTTATCCTTCCATTGTACTTAATTTTATTTTTGTATATATATAAAAGTTTTTCTCTTTGCAATTTTGGGTTGCAGTTTCTTTTAACAAACAGACCAAAATACACCCAAAATCTAGTGTATGGATCTGTTCTCTTCACCTGTCTGATCATATTCTCTCTCTTTTTTTTTTTTGTTAAAGTCTTTAATTTTCATCTTTACAGTTACATTCTATCCTTTCAATGTATTTAATTTTATTTTTGTGTAAGGTTTTCTTTCTTTACAATAACGAAATGTAGTTTCCTTTTAACAAACTGACCAAAATACACTCAGGATATAGTGTATTGCTCTGTTCTGTTCTGTTCACCTGTTTACATTCCTTTGTTTTTTGTCTTTTAATTTTCAATTTTACAGTTACACTCTATCCTTTCATTGTACTTAATTTTATTTTTGTACATATGGTTTTCTTTTTCTTTACAATTTTGGGATCTGGTTTTCTAACAAACAGACCAAAATACACACAGCATCCAGTGTATTGCTCTTTTCTGTTCACCTGTCTGATTACAGTATTTTTTTTTTTTTTAAATTCAGTTTTGGGTCTTTTCTGATTTGTTTAGTGTATATTTCTCTGGAGTCATTGTTGCCATTTTAGTATTTTGTTCTCTCATTCACCTACTCTCTGGATAGAATGACAAGATAGAAAAACTCACCTCAAAAAAGAGAACAACAGGCAGTATTGACTACCAGGGACCTAATCAGTATGGATATAAAAGTAAGATGTTGGAAATACAGTTCAGAATAACGATTATAAAGATACTATCTGGGCTTGGAAAAAACATAGAAGACACAAGAGAATCTCCTTCTGGATAAATAAAAAAACTAAATCCCTTTCTGGAGAAATAAAAGAACTAAAATCTAATCAAGTCAAAATAAAAAAGGCTATTAATGAGATGCAATAAAAAATGGAGGCCCTAACTGCTAGGATGAGGCAGAAGAGAATAAATGATACAGAAGACAATATGATCAAGTATAAAGAAGCTGAGAAAGAGATAAACAACTACTGGATCATGAGGGGAGAATTCAAGAGATAAATGATACCATAAAATGAAATAATATTAGAGTAATTGGGATCCCAAAAGAAGAAGATGGGGTGCGGGGGGGCACAGAAGGTATAATGGAGCAAATTATAGTGGAGAACAGGGCAGATACAATAGATTGGCAGCAGACCTATCCACAGAGACATGACAGGCCAGAAAGAACTGGCATAATACATTCAGGGTGCAAAATGAGAAAAATATGCAGCCAAGAATACATTATCCAGCTAGGATGTCATTCAAAATAGAAGGAGAGATAAAAAGCTTCCAGAACAAACAGAAACTAAAAGAATTTGTGATCATTAAACCAGCCCTGCAAGAAAAATTAGAAGGGATCCTTTGAGCGAAGACAGAACTCAAAAGTAACATAGACCACAAAGGAACAGAGATACAGTAACAGTAACTTTATAGGTAATAAAATGGCACTAAATTTGTATCTTTCAATAGTTACTCTGAAGGTAAATGGGCTAAATGCCCCAATCAAAAGACATATAAGGTATCAGACTGGATAAAAAAGCAAAACCCATGGATATGCTGTCTGCAAGAGACTCATTTTAGACCCAAAGACACCTCCAGATTGAAAGTAGGGGGAGGGGTGTAAAACCATTTATCATGCTAATGGACATCAAAAGAAAGCTGGGGTGGCAATCCTTATATCAGACAAATTAGATTTTAAACCAAAGACTATAGTAAGAGATGAGGAAGGACACTGTATCATACTTAAAGGGTCTATCCAACAAGAAGATCTAACAATTGTAAATATTTATGCCCTTAACATGGGAGTAGCCAATCATATAAACCAATTAATAACAAAATTAAAGAAACATATCAGTAACAATACAATAATAGTAGGGGACTTTAACATCCCCCCCACTGCAATGGACACAATATCTAAGCAGAAGATCAACAAGGAAACAAGGGCATGGAATGACACACTGGACCAGATGGACTTCACAGATATATTCACAGCATTCCATCCTAAAGCAAGAGAATACATTCTTCTCGAGTGCACATGGTAACATTCTCCAGAATAGATCACATCCTGGGTTACAAATCAGGACTCAACTGGTACCAAAAGACTGAGATCATTCCCTGCATATTTTTGGACCACAGTGCTTTGAAACTGGAACTTAATCACAAGAGGAAAATTGGAAATAACCTGATCAAATACATGGAGGCTAATGACCATCCTACTAAAGAATGAATGGGTCAACCAGGAAATTAAGGAAGAAAAAAAATTCAAGGAAACAAATGAAAATGAAAACACAACTGTTCAAAACCTTTGGTAGGCAGGAAAGGCAGCCCTAATTCGGAAATATATAGCATTACAAGCCTCTCTCAAGAAAAAAGAAAGGTCTCAAATACACAACCTAATCTTATACCTAAAGGAGCTGGAGAAAGAACAGCAAATAATGCCTAAACACAGCAGGAGGAGAGAAATAATAAAGATTGAGCAGATATCAATGAAACAGAAACCAAAAGAACAGTAGAACAGACCAACGAAACTAGGAGCTGGTTCTGTGAAAGAATTAATAAGACTGATAAACCCCTGGCCAGACTTATCCAAAAGAAAAGAGTAAGGACCCAAAGAAACCATGAATGAAAGAGAAGAGATTACAACAAACACCGAAGAAATACAAACAATTATAACATATCATGAGCAACTATATGCCAACAAATCAGACAATCTGGAAGAAATGGATGCATTCCCAGAGACGTATAAACTACCAAAACTGAAACAGAAAGAAACAGAAAACCTGAACGGACCCATAACCAGCAAGGAAATTGAAGCAGTAATCAAAAATCTCCCAACACACGAGAGTCCAGGGCTGGATGGCTTCCCAGAGGAACTCTACCAAACATTTAAAGAAGAATTAATACCTATTCTGAAGATGTTTCAAAAAATCAAAATGGAAGAAGGAAAACTTCCAAACTCTTTCTATGAGGCCAGCATTACCTTGATCCCAAAACCAACAAAGACCCCACCAAAAAGGAGAATTACAGACCAATATCCCTGATGAACATGGATGCCAAAAATCTCACCAAGATACTAGGCAATAGGATCCAATAGTACGTTAAAAGGATTATTCACCACGACCAAGTGGGATTTATTCCTGAGCTGCAAGGTTGGTTCAACATCTGCAAATCAATCAATGTGATACACCACATTAATAAAAGAAAGGACAAGAACCATATGATCCTCTCAATAGATGCAGAAAAAGCATTGGACAAAGTACTGCATCCTTTCTTGATTAAAACTCTTCACAGTGTAGGGACAGAGGCAACATACTTCAATATCATAAAAGCCATATGCGAAAAGCCCACAGCGAATATCATTCTCAATGGGGAAAAACTGAGCGCTTTTCCCTTAAGGTCAGGAACACGGCACGGATGTCCACTCTCACCACTGTTGTTCAGCATAGTACTAGAAATCCTAGCCTCAGCAATCAGACAACAACAATGTCTTTTATTCAGAAATAAAAGGCATCTGAAATTGGCAAAGAAGTCAAACTCTCACTCTTCACAGATGACATGATACTCTGTGGAAAACCCAAAAGACTCCACCCCAAAATTGCCAGAACTCATACAGGAATTCAGCAAAGTGGCAGGATATAAAATCGATGCTCAGAAATCAGTTGCATCTCTATACACCAACAATGAGACCGAAGAAAGAATTTAAGGAGTCAATCCCATTTACAACTGCACCAAAAACCGTAAGATACCTAGGAATAAACCTAACCCAAGAGGCAAAGGATCTGTACTCAGAAACTATAGAACACTCATGAAAGAAATTGAGGAAGACACAATGAAATGGAAAAACATTCCATGCTCATGGATTAGAAGGACAAATATTGTTAAAATGTCTATGCTACCTAGAGCAATCTACACATTCAATGCAATCAATATCAAAATACCATCAACTTTTTTCACAGAGCTGGAACAAATAATCCTAAAATTTGTATGGAACCAGAAAAGACCCCAAATAGCCAAAGGAATGTTGAAAAAGAAAACCAAAGCTGGTGGTATCACAATTCCAGACTTCAAGCTCTACTACAAAGGTAAAATCATCAAGACAGTATGTTACTTGCACAAAAACAGACACAGAGATCAATGGAACAGAATAGAGACCCCAGAAATGGACCCTCAACTCTATGGTCAACTAATCTTCAACAAGGCAGGAAAGAATATCCAATGGAAAAAAGTCTCTTCAACAAATGGTATTGGACAGCCACATGCAGAAGAATGAAACTGGACCATTTTCTTACACCATACACAAAAATAGACTCAAAATGGATGAAAGACCTAAATGAGAGACAGGAATGTATCAAACTCCTACAACAGAACATAGGCAGCAACCTCTGTGACCTCGGCCACAGCAACTTCTTGCTAGACATGTCTCCAAAGGCAAAGAAAACAAAGGCAAAAATGAAATATTGAGACTTCATCAAGATAAAAAGCTTTTGCACAACAAAGGAAACAGTCGACAAAATCAAAAGACAACTGACAGAATGGGAGAAATTATTTCCAAATGTCTTATTAGGTAAAGGGTTGTCTCCAAAATCGATAAAGAACTTATCAAACTCAACACCCAAAGAACAAATAATCCAATCAAGAAATGGGCAGAAGACATGAACAGACATTTCTCCAAAGAAGAGATCAAATGGCTAACAGACACATGAAAAAGTGCTCCACATCACTTGGCATCAGGGAAATCCAAATCAAAACCACAATGAGATACCACCTCACACACTAGTCAGAATGGCTAAAATTAACAAGTCAGGAAATGACAGATGTTGGTGAGGATATGGAAAAAGGGGAATCCTCTTACAATGTTGGTGGACATGCAAGGTGGTGCAGCCACTCTGGAAAACAGGATGTACATTCCTCAAAAAGTTGAAAATGGAGCAACCCTACAACCTAGCAACTGCACTACTGGTTATTTACCCCAAAGATACAAATGTAGTGATCTGAAGGGGCACCTACACCCCAATGTTTATAGCAGCAATGTCCACAATAGCCAAACTATGGAAAGAGCCCAGATGTCCATCAATAGATGAATGGATAAAGAAGATGTGGTGTATATATACAATAGAATACTACTCAGCCATAAAAAAAAATGAAATCTTGCCATTTGCAATGACATGGATGGAACTAGAGGGTATTATACTAAGTGAAATAAGTCAGTCAGAGAAAGACAATTATCATATGATCTCACTCATGTGGAATTTAAGAAACAAAACAGAGCATAGGGGAATGGAGGGAAAAATAAAACAAGACAAAATCAGAGAGAGACAAATCATTTGAGACTTAATTATAGGAAACGAACTGAGGGTTGCTGGAGGGGAGGGGGGTGGAGGGATGGGGTAACTGGGTGATGGACATTAAGGAGGGCATGTGATGTAATGAGCACTGGGTACTGACCTCTACCTCTGAAACTAATAATACATTATGTTAATTAACTGAATTTAAATAAAAATTACAAAAACAATAAATAAATGTTACATTATGTTAATTAACTGAATTTAAATAAAAATTACAAAAACAATAAATAGAATTAAAAAAAATTAGCATTGTTGCAAAGGAAATAAAAACTAATCTGGGAAAAAAAAAAACTTTCAGGAAGCAACCTTAAAACGGGCACCTGGGTGACTCAGTCGGTTTCAGTTAAGCATCTGCCTTCTGCTCAGATCATGATCTCAGGGTCCTGGGATCAAGCCACTCATCAGGCTCCCTGCTCAGTGGGGAATCTGCTTCTCCATCTCCCTCTGCCCCCACCCCCCAACTGGCTCACTCCCTTTCTCTCTCTCAAATAAAATCTTAAAAAAAAAAAAAAAAAGCCAGCTTAAAGAACAGACTGGTTCTACCGTAAAAAAGGAATAAACAGTTTTTTTTTTTTTAAGGGATGATTAAAAGCAACTTAATAATACCAACACTACTACCTAAATATTTTATACACTACTTTATAAACTTAATTCTTTGTTAAATGTGAGCAACATGGCTTTTGCTCATTGGAAAGGTTAGTATATTTCAGAAATGTAAAAATTTATCATTTTGAAGTAGCATTTCACCCATCTTCCCACCCACCTCCCCTCTGGCAACGAACCATTCTGTTTTCTGTATTTAAGAGTCTGGTTTTTTTGTCTTTTTCTTTGTTCATTTGTTTCTTAAATTGGTGAAGGGATTAAGAGTACACTTATCATCGTGATGAGCACTATGTATAGAATTGTTAAGTCATTATATTGCACACCTGACGCTAACGCTGTATGTTATACTTCAACTAAAAAAAATAAAAAACTTAAAAACAGTGTTTCTAACTTTTTAAAGTAAGCAGTACTACAGTAAACCTTTTCATGTAAAAAAATAAAGTAGCATTTGATGAAAAATGCTGATACCAGTAACATAATTTAGAAGCACTCTCGAGAGAAAGTGCTTTCAAGCTAGGGTACTCACAGGAAGGGTCTGAGACTGCCGTGTGAGATGATTTTCTTGAACTCCGGGAGGAAGCAGAAGGTGTTGGGCTGTGATCAAACCTTTCCAAAGCTTCCTTGAGACTGACTGTGTTTATACGATTATCAGACCCAGAATCTTGGCTCTAAGGAGACAGAGTAAAATAAATGTTTTCTTGTGGTTCAGTTCAGAGATCCCAAATTAGCGATATAGCCTGCTAACCCTTCTTCCCCAAAATCAGTTTTAACCCACAACAAGGCAAAGGTACCTGTGTAATATTTACCTGTATAATATTAGGTAAGGAAATAAAAATTTCTTTTCTATAGCCAGAAAACATTGGCTTCATTCTCTATTTACAGAAACAGATGCAAAAGAATGAAGCTGGACTCTTAGTTTATACCATATACAAAGATTAAGTCAAATGGATCAAAGACCTAAACATAAGAACTAAAACTATAGAACTTTTAGAAGAAAAGGGGAAAAGCTTTATGACACTGGATCGGGCAATGACTTCTTGGATGTGACACTGAAAGCAAAGGCAGCAAAAGTGCAGCAAACAACACTATAAACAGTGGAAAGGCAGCCCACAGGATGGGAGATAACATTTGCAAACCGCATATCTGATAAGGGATTAACACCCAGAATATATAAAGAATCCAATTTAAAAACAGACAAAAGTCTTGCATATATAAATGGCCAATAAAACACATTGAAAACATCCTCAATGTCAGTAATCATTAGGGAAATGCATATCAAAGCTATGAGATACACCACTTCAAACCCATCAGGATGACTATTACTTAAAACAAAACAAAAAAAAAACAGAAAAATCACCAGGGTTGACAAGGATAAATTGGAACTTTTGTACACTCCTGGTAGGAATATAAAATAGTGAACCTACTATAGAAAACAGTATGATGGTTCCTCAAAAAATTAAATATAAAATTACTACATGATCCAGTAATTCCATTTCTAGGTAAATACTCAAAAGAATTGAAAGCAGAGACTCAAACAAGCATTTGTACACCCATGTTCATAGCAGCATGATTCACAATAGCCAAAAGATGTATGAAACCCAAGTGTCCATCACTTGATGAATGGATAAACAAAATGCGGTATAACCATACAATGGAATATTACTCTAGTATCCATAATCAGCAAAATCTCCTACTCTCAACCTCACCTCTGAACATCCATTTGCTGGCTTGCTCTAAAACCCAGATGTCTCCCGAAAATACCACTTCCTTACAGGTCTTTTAAGTGGTGGCTATTTTCTATCTCACAACCTTCAGAGCCCTGCTCTCTGGAGAGGAACAAAAGTCCTTCTACTGCTCTTTCCAGAACTTTTCCCTTTCCTCTTTCCCAAAACTCACAGCCAGAATCTCACATTATCACTATATGACTATCTCTCCTTGTTATAATAAGTCATCTACTGACCTTGTAGCCACTCCTCACTAAGCACCTGAATTCAAATTTCTGCTCCTGGCTCAGTCCCTCACTAATTCTTACTTCCATAGTTACCAATATCAGTTCAACATCATGACTTCTCTCTTCCTTGATGCCTTGATCTTGATTTCCACCTGTCCTCACTCATTCTTAGTCATACCCTAGACTTTGTCATTACCAGTAAGAATAAACCTTCCATAATCTCAATTTCAAACACTTTCCTCTCTGACCAGCATTTTCCATATTTCCTACTCATTTCTCTTTAGTTTCCCAACTCCAATAATCCTTTAGTAGAACATAAAAATACACTGATTCTACCACATTTTCACAATCACTCTCTCATTTTATGTCTTCTCTCCCTTCTTTACCCAGCTTAAATTCATGGTTAATCATAAGCACACCCTTGTGGGTATCATCAACTATCCTGCTCCTATCTCCCTTCACCACACTACCTTGGAAAAATCCCAATGCTCGTTAAACCAAATTTTTAATCTATTCAGAACATGGCTGAAGAAATACAACATGGTGACTGTTCTCTCTTTAAATTAATGGCCAAGAACCTCAAGCGGGCCCTTAATCCTTCCTGCTAGACTAGAATTACCTTGTCTGTTCACTTTCCTACTTTCCTAGAAAACAATTTAATCCTTGCTCCCCTCTTCTCAAACCTCCAGAACAAGTCCTCTCCTAACCCCACTCTTACTGGTTACTCTGCTTCCTGTTTCACTAGAGAGTGCTGCTGTAAGCTCCTATCATTATATCAGTCTACCTAGCAGCATCTGTACTCATATATTCTGCCTTTCTTCATGTCACCACAGATCAGGGATCAGCAGACACTCTCTGTGATGGTCAGAGTCGATACCATAGACGTTGAGGGCCACACACTCTCTGCTACAACTATTCAACTCTGCTGTTGCAGCACAAGAGCAACCACAGGCTATATATAAACAATTGAGTGTGTCACAAACATTATCCTTCTTTGGATTTTTTTCAATCACTTAAAAACATGTGGAAAACATATTTTTAGCTTGTGGGGGTTACAAAACCAGGCAGAGGACCAGATTTGGCCTAAAGCTCACAGTTTGCCAAACTCCTCTGTCACTGAATAATTTTTCCACTAGCTAAGCCCTATCTGTCCACTATGGACAGGGTCCCATCCTCTCTCATCTGTTCAAGAACACTGCTCTAGCATTTCTACCTCTATCTCGATCAGTAATTCTTCTCTTTCCAGCAGACCTTTCTCATCAGTATACAAACATGCTATAATTTCTCCCACCTTCAAAAGCAAAAACTTCTTTTAAGCCTACTTCTTCCTACTACTGCACCACTCCACTCTTTTTTGTAGGAAAACCTTCCCTACTCGCTGTCTCTAATTCCCCTTGTCGGATGTGATGTGAGGGCGATCTGGCTGTGACATCTGTCACCCCATTGATCGCCAGGTTTGATTCGGCTGATCTGGCTGGCTAGGCGGTGTCCCCTTCCTCCCTCACCGCTCCATGTGCATCCCTCCCGAAGCTGCGCGCTCGGTCGAAGAGGACGACCTTCCCCGATAGAGGAGGACCGTTCTTCGGTCAAGGGTATACGAGTAGCTGCGCTCCCCTGCTAGAACCTCCAAACAAGCTCTAATTCCCCTTGTCCCAGAAAATTCTCTCTTAAGCCCACCCTAATCAGGCTTTCACTCATATTACTATTCCATCCAATCTGCTCTTATTGATCAACGAATGCATGTTGTTAAACTCAGTGCTCACTTCTCAGTGCTCTTCTAATTTAATCTACTGTAGCCGAATATGACAAAGCTAATTGTTCACTCCTCATGGACATGCTTTTTCCTGGCTTCTAGGACAACTCAGTTTCCTGGTTTTATTCATACCTCACTGGGTATTTCCCTTGAGTCTCCTTCACGTCTTAATGATGGATTGTCCCAGTACTTAGCCCTTCATCATCCCCTCTCTCTCTCTCTCCATTCATTTCCTGGTGATCACATTTAGATTCATGACCTTAAAATCCATCCGCGCATTAAAAGTTTCTCAAAAATATACCTCTAACCTAATCTCCAGGAGGACTGTGGTAGTAAAAGTAAACACAGCTAAAGTAGACATAAGCAGAGTATATTTCGGAAGTAAGGCTAGTTGAATTTGCTAAGGATTGGTCACTGGCGTAAGAGAAAACAAAGCAAGGAGGAATGACCTCTGCATTACTTTAATTTATATAACTGTCCTCCCTCATTTCAAGGAACCCTAGATTTAAGCACTTTTCTCAGAAAATGTATTTTACTAAAACATACTGGATCTTCTTCCACTAAGCATACAAAGCCTCTTCGAAAAAATTCTTTCACGTGGGATCCATGATTGCAGAGAACTTCTCTGGGTTATTCACCAATGTATTCTGAGCATCTAGAGCCATGTCCAGGAAGTACTGGTTTGTGGAAAAACTTAATGATATCTCCCATATTGACCCTGGCAATGCTGCCTATTTAATTCATTTTTTATACAGATTCTTGATTCTTTTCATTCCACTTATTTTCTGCACGTCAAAAATAACTGTTATAGGCAACTTCTGACATAGCCCCCAATGATCCCCGCTTCCTGGTATTCACCACCTTGTATAATCCCTCCCCTATAGTAGAGGCTGAACCTAGTGATTTGCTTCTAATGAACAGAATCGATAGAAGTGATGGGATATTACTTCTGTGAATAGGTTACAAAAGACTCCGACTTTCATCTTGCTGTTGGTGTCTCTCCCCGGATCTTCTTACCTACTTGCTTGGATGGAAACAGCTACCTGGAAAGGAACTGAAGGCTGTCTCTGGCCACTAGCCAGCAAGAAATCAAGGCCCTCAGTCCAACTATTGCTGAGGAACCCCATCCTTCCAACAAGCACTGAGGAAGCTTAGAAACAGATTCTGCCCCAGTGGAACCTTCAGTTGACTGTGGCCCCCACTGACACCTTGATTACAGCCTTGTGAGAGACCCTGGGCTGACCCCTTGATTGCAGTCAATGACCAATTCTAAGCAGAGGGCCCATCTAAACTGTGCCTAGATCTCTGACCCACAGAAACTATGAGATAATAAATGTGTATTATTTTATATCATTAAGTTTTGTTACACAGCAACAGGTAACTAATATACTATACTTCCACCTGGAAGTTTCAAGCCATGTGTCTTTAGGGGAGATCCCCCCACCAAAGACTCAGTTTCAACATTTTCAAAACAGGGATATTACCCATGAGATAAGGATGTCTGAGGAATAAATGACACTTCACACTTCATATAAAGAACTTGCCAGAGCCTTGCACATCGCAGGCAATTAGTAAATGGTAGTTTGAATCTGAGATCATATGTCTCTCACTAAATAGGAGGCCCTTCAAATCTTTTTTGAAGCAGATAAGGTTTTAAAATATTAAATTTAAAAATAAAGGGGCGCCTGGGTGACTCAGTCAGTTAAGCGTCTGCCTTCGGCTCAGGTCATGATCCCAGAGTCCTGGGATCAAGCCCCACGTCGGGCTACATGCTCAGCAGGAAGCCTGCTTCTCCCTCTCCCTCTGCTGCTGCTCCCCCTGCTTGTGCTCTCTCTCTGTCTGACAAATAAATAAATAAAATATTTTTTAAAAAATAAAAAATAAAATAAAAATAAATAGTAAAATATAATTTATAACCCTGTCACAAGTGAGGCAATGAAATATTTGAAAAATACTTTTCCTATAAATTATTGAGTCTTGCCTTTCATTGGGAAGAAATAATTTTTTTTAAAACTCTAAGATACATACTTTGTCAGCAGCTGTCTCAGGAAGAGACTCTTCAATGCCAAGTTCTCGTCGTCTTTCAGCCCTAACTTCTGCATAACTACAAATGGAAAAAAAACAGAATTTTCATGCTTAATCATTCATTTAAAATACTGCAGAGATGTGTTCTGTGTTTGATATATGTCTTACTTGTTCATCATGGATTCCAGACTATTTGCTATGCACTACACAAACTTAGAACACATCTATAGTGTTCTATCTTAATCTAGGTATCCCAAAAGTTTTATATGCTACAGTAAATGATCTTTGACTACACAGTACTTAAGAGGACTTAAACAAAGGAAAAGTATGCTTATCTACTCCAGTGCTCCTTTTACATGATCGACTTTGGTACATAAAACACAGTCACAGCTTCTGCTCTAAACCATGATGTTTATGTCAAGAATTATATATGTATATGTACCTGCATTCTATTTCCATATAATGCCTGTAAGTAAATCTAATAATGCATTGAAAACATGTATCAAAAATTAGGAAAAAGATCACTGTAGCTCTTAACAAGTCATGCCTAAAAATTACATTGCCAAACTCACTATCAGTGTTTCTATAATTCAGAAATGGTGTAAAAGAATTATTACCTTACTACAGTGTGAGTACAAACAATAAACTCTGGCCTTGAATTCCACTGATGATAAGTGATGTAATAATGAGTCTGAAGCCAAATCCACTGTTGTCCCTTGGTGAGGAACCTATAATAACATGATTTGCCTTTCCCATATTGCATTACTAAGAAGAAAAGAGAAAAATATTTATTGATTCATATCATTAGTTATGAATCTGGTTTTTAGCCAAAGCTATAATTTACATTTAAATCTATATACATAATTCTTCTGGCTTTTCAATAACATATTATCAGTTATAAGAAAATGTTATTCTATAGAGATAGCTTAAGGTCCCAAGCAATTAACATATCTTCCACAGTGCCCAACTTAGAATCAGTGATTGCTAATCTCAGATACTTTTCACACACGATACATTTCCAAATACTTAAGAATGAAGTAGTCACGTATTGACTTCCTCCTACTAACAAGAACTGAGGATAACAGAATAAATAATCACATTTGAGGTTTTTTTTCCCACAGGTACCCTGGCAGGGACTGCATCTTTGGAGCATTTAATTCAAAACTTTAATGAAAATCAGAGTAAGTTAATTGTTTAAAGTAACTGGTAAGTACAGTGTTACCGAAAACATTCTCTGTAGATTATAAGTTCTGAAGTCTTATAACATATTAAGTAAAAAAAGAGTTCTGTAGTTAAATTAATTTGGGAAACAGTGTTAAACAGTTTTACTTGTCTTTCTTTTCAAAACTATGAGTATGCTAATTTATGTCATGATTCTGGGGGTGAGGAGGTGGTAGGGATTGATTACGAAGTGTTTCCCAGGTTTCCTTGACCATAAAATCTGTTTTTAATGGACTGGCATTCTGTGAAACAAACCTTAGGAAATGCTGGTCAGGAATCAATCTCTCTCTGTCTCTCTTCATGAGGAAACCAAGGTCTACAAACTCAATTGCTTGTCCAAAATTACCCAGCTAGTCAGAGAAGTGTACGATCTTGTCAGTACATCACAGAGCTTAGTGCTCCTATCACTTGGAGTGAATGCTTTTTTTTTTGTGCTGAAATAACTTTACTCTGAACTCTTCCATTTAGTTGATGCTGTCACATGGTTTATTTTTCATATAGAGGCTTACTAGACCAGCCTAAGACATCGTGAAAGTATCTTAAATATCTAATTAAGCTTTAGAGGATACTTCAAGAGGATAGGATTTGGGGAGGAGAATCGGAGAAGCAAATAAAATATCATTAAAACAAACTTCTGAAACAAAGAAAGAATAGCATGTGGTAAAGGGTCTAGATTCTAATCCTGTCTCTGCCACCCATGAGTTGTGGGATTGAGATTAAATTACTTGGCCTTACTGTGCCTCAGTTTACTCATGGAGATAATGCTGGTGATGAATAATGGAGATAATGTGCATAAATCGTTTAGAATAGTGTCAGCCAGGCACAAAGAGATGCTATTGTTCCTGCTGCTAATAACCATAACAGCAGGTAACATTAAGTACTCACTATGGGCTTTCTAAGAGTTTCTTTAAATGTGCACCTGCCTCCTGGGCAGACTTACATGCCTGGATATCAAAACTTATTAAATAGTGTTATATTTTGACATATACAATTTTCAAAGGAATCTACTTTTCTTACTCTGGATACAGAACTTACACACTTCAAAAACAAGGTTCATTATATATTATAAACCTGTACCTACTATTATAGATTAAAATATGTAAAACAGGAACAAGTTTAAGTTTGATCTAGGATTCCTACTGGTTTGGTTATAAAGTAAAATCTTCCAAAAAAGACAATCTTCCAGTATTTTTCAGAAATACAAAAATGGTTACAAGTCTGCATTTTATCACCTTCTATTAACACACTCGTTATTTACTTGACTAAAAGCAGTTATTATCACCAGAAATATTAAAATCTACTTACAGTGCTCATGACACTTTGCCAAATTTTCTAGGTCATCCACATGATAGTAATCATAGCCTGATGTTCCCAGAACTTCAAATGGCAAATATCCTATTATAGGTGGTGCCCTAAATTACATATAAAACAATCAATATTATAACTTTTCCCACAATAAGAAATACCTCAACTAGAAATCAGTTTTGGGGGGCACCTGGGTGGCTCAGCTGGTTGAGTGTCAGACTCTTGGTTTCAGCTCAGGTCATAATCTCAGGGTCGTGGGATCGAGCCCTGTGTCTTCGGGCTCCACAACTCTCTGGGGTGTCTGCTTGAGATGCTTTCTCTCCTTCTGCCTCCACCACCGCCCCCCTCAACTTGCACACACATGTGCACGCTCTCTCTCAAATAAATAAATTTAAAATATATATATATATCTTGGGGTGCCTGGGTGGCTCAGTCGGTTAAGAATCTGCCTTTGGCTCAGGTCATGATCCCGGAGTCCTGGGATCAAGCCTGCGGTTGGGCTCCTTGCTTAGCGGGGAGCCTGCTTCTCCCTCTCCCTCTGACCCTCCCCCCTGCTTGTGCTTTCGCTCCATCTCTCTCTCAGATGAATAAATTAAAAAAAAAAAAAAACTTTAAAAAATAAATCTTAGAAAAATCAGTTTTGGGAAGAATCTTTGGTTTTTGAAAAATGGATAATGGATTTGAACATGTGATTAGAAAACGTTTGTCACTAAAACCCATTAATTACATGACTTTTAGCTTTAAATGGAATTTAAAATGAAGTTACCTGTGATCTAGAAATAGGAACTTCCATTCTAAACTATGTCTAGATGTAAACTCTTCATTAGGTTCTTCAACAGTGCACATTTCCTACAAGCAAATTAATAATTAAAATTTAGAAATACTGTTCTGTGCCCTTAGAAGAATCCTAAATATTATTAGCCATGAAAGTCATTATTAATTTTTCCCTAATTTATTTTCTAATCACATTTTAATATTCTAGTATTAAAGAATGTGGCAATAAACAGATGCAGAATTCTGGGGGAGTATTTCTCACTCAACATATTTCTCTATTCACTCACATGCGTATAAAACCCTAATTCTAAATTCAGATCTCTCTCCTGAATTACAGTTCTATATTTCTGTCCAGATGTCCCCATGCATCACAAACTCAGTATGTCCTAAAATGAACTAAGTGCTTTACTCCTCATACTCACACAGTTCTGCCTCTTGTTACTGGAGGCATACCTGGTATTGTGCCATCAGTCTAGAAATCTGATAGTCACAAGACAATCTCATTTTCCCTTTTAAAAACCATCTAAATGGCTGTTACCAAATCGTTTCAATTTCACCTTCTAAGTTTAAAAAAAAAAAAAATCTATTTGATCCCATCCCTCTTCAGGGTCTTATTAGACTCTAGACTTGCCATCACTGGCTCACATTATTCCCATAGCTTCTCCCCAGACAAGTCTCCCTGTTCTTTAACTCATCTTCTATCCTGGCCACAGTTACCTTCTAATACACAAGTAAGATTATGACTTCCCTGCTTAAAACCTTCATGATTTCTCATTTGGTTTGGATAAGGTTTAAACTCTTAGCATGGAGAAACAACAAAGAAACACATTTCTGGACTCTGCTTGCTTTTCTAACCTCATCTCCCACCATCCCTACCCCCTCCACACACAGTAACCCTAGACCCTAGTCATACTCAGCAATGTATTCCAACCTCCTCTGTGTCCTTGAATGACCTTCTATAGCACAATGTAGTGAATTAAAAGCTTGGGCTTTTGAGAGAATGGGAATTATAATTAATCCCAGTTCTACCACTTAACAGCTGCAACTTTGGCACTTCCCAAAGCCTCAGTTTCCTTAATAATAAATATATATTATAATATATAAATAATAAAATGAGGATCATACTAGCAACTATCTTATAAAGTTATTACAAGAATTAAATGAGATAATACATGTGAATTATGCAGCGATCAGCAAATGTTAGCCCTTGCTATCATTTCCTAAGAACAGAACAAGCAGAGCAAGACTGGATTAAGATCCTCGAACTGCTATTTCAGTATTTTGTCCTAGAATATGGTATCTCCCTAAATTTAAAATCTTAGCCTGGCTTATTTCAAGCCACTTTCTAGTGGTTGAACTGTTTTCCCACTTGTCTACTAATCATCTACTTCTTGGGCCCCAGGGAATAAAATAAATTATCTAACTGAATTTTAAAATTGAAGAAGTAAATTATATGCAATAAAAGGCCACTTGCATATTTCAAAAGAAAATTTCAAAAGCAATCTTTAAAAATTACCTAGATTTTTGGCCTTTCCCCTTTAATGTAGATTGTGAACTATACAAAAGTACTCTAAAATTTTGCACAAAAGCAGGACAGGGGTGATACATAACCACTGGCTAACTGCAAAGGAGATATATTTTAAAATGAGTTATAATTTAATGAGTGCCTTGATAACTCATTTCCTTCAAAATAAAATAAGACGAAATCAGAGAGGGAGAGAAACCGTAAGAAACTCTTAACTCTAGGAAACAAACTGAGGGTTGCTGGAGGGCCGGGGGGCTGGGGAATGGGGTAACAGGGTGATGGGCATTAAGGAGGACACTTGATGTAATGAGCACTGGGTGTTACATGCAACTGATGAATCACTAAACTCTACCTCTGAAACTAATAATACAGTATATGTTAATTAGCTGATTTTAAATTAAAAAATTATCATGACCAGGTATATTTAATGACTCATGATCATTACGCTTTAATGTTTGTAAGAAATATCAGTTATTCTGGAAACAACAAAAAAATTACATAAAGATAGTTCTCATAATATGAGGTGAAATCCTCTTTGGAAAATAAAATTAGAAACATACCTTGATGAATTGAGGTGTAGCTAACCTCACAGTAGCTACAAAACAAACTCTATCATCATAAGAAGGTCTGTGTGTGCGTTGTATAGTTCCTTCAAAACCATTGTGTGCTGAAGTGGATACTAAAACAATAAGGAAATACGTATCATCAGTTACTCCAGTAAAATCTAGTTATTGATGTTCAAACATCTGTGTCTTTAAGAGTTTAAAGAAATACCAAGTTAAAATTCACTATATTTTTAACTCACCACTGTTTAAAGATTTGAAATTTCCTATGAATTTTACATATTCATAGGTAGACGGCTCCTTTGGGTCTATTGTTCCTCGAAGCATATGACAACAGAATTCTAACTGATTTTTTGCTGAAATGAGAAAAAAATGTGGTTTATCATAATGAATGATCTATAAGATGATAAAAGTTGTGTAAGTTTATAATCACTATTTTCTCCAACAGAAGTCCTCAAGGACATTTTATTTAGTCCATAAAAGTAGAATATCTTTAGGAGATGATCTCACCTTGTTCTTAACAGAGAAGACAGATCTTCTGATACAAGCAACTGTATGTTTCCCCACTTTTATCTGTCCTTCCTTCTCATTCTTCACTCTAATGTCAAAGAAAGGTTTTGCTTCCCATTACAAAGCTAATGCTTCTCTCTACTTGAAACAACCTTTCCTACCTTCTCTAGGACTAGGGGCACACCACTGTCATTCATTCCTCTAGAATCCATACATTCTCTTCTTTGGGCCCTTACTTTCCAATTTTAAATTTGTCCAGGTCTTTCCATCTTAAACAAAGAGTTTTGTATGCTATTCTTTTTAGTATCATAGATCTTCCTTTTTATTATGTACTCTAGTTTTCATAGATTCATCTCCCTTAACTTCATGAAATGTGGTGTTAGTCCTTACACTTCTGAAGAAATCTGTCTTCTGAAGATCACCAACATTTGTATTGTTAACTTAAATGATCTTTCCTTGTTGTTTCTACCTCTTTAAAACTTATTACATCTTCATCCCCATAACATGAAACTTACCTTCCTACCTTATTGACTATTTCTATAAACCCTCAGTCAATCTATTTTCAAACTATGGGCATTCGCAAATGTTCTTTTTAGGGGCGCCTGGGTGGCTCAGTCAGTTAAGCATCTGCCTTCAGCTCGGCTCGTGATCCCAGGGTCCTGGGATCGAGCTCCACGTCGGGCTCCTTGCTCAGCGGGAAGCCTGCTTCTCCCTCTCCCTCTGCCTGCCGCTCCCCCTGCTTGTGCTCTCTCTCACTCTCTCTCTGTGTCAAATAAATAAAATCTTAAAAAAAAAAAAAGTTCTCTGTATCTTTTACTATCCCTTATAAACGTATTGGCATTGGTAAATTTATTTACTCCTAAATCTCTCTCCCTAACATTTTATGTAAGACCAAATCTCATATCACTATTTGCTTTAGGACATTTCTACTTGATTGTCCCACCAAGTAACTTAAACTCAAAATATCTGGAAGTGAACTTATCCCTCTTTCTTCTAAGCCAGCTGTTCTCCTTTGTCCTATGTGTGTTATCTCCCCAGTTAAAAACCCTATCAATTTGGTCTCTTCTCTACCTAACATATGCCCCAAAACTAATCTGTCTCCAGAACCTGCTATTTATTTCACCAAGGAAGCTCTCATTAGCCATTTTTTCCAACTGAGCTTCCAATACCACTAATTTAGTAGACAAATTACCCTGCATCCAGGTAACTGCAAAATGTATTTTTTAAGCTTCTACACTCCTGCCGCTCAAATTCAATCTTGCCTACTACTCTTAGGCTAGTATTACCTTCATCATTATTTCAGCACTCAAGGACTAGTAACACCTCTTTTCGCTCACAGCATCAAACTCATACTCTTCTGTCATTACCATGAATGGCTTTATTATCGAACTCAACAGATTCAAAATCTAACTACTTTCTTCCTAAAACCTTCCCCAGTGATGATCCCTGGCCACTTGGTCACCTGTGCCCAATACCAAGTCCTCTTGAGTTTATCTACTCAACACTCATTTATATACATCCTTCCACCCTTAACTTCTATTGCTATTCTTACCTCCAGTCTGGTCCTTTCAAAATTTTCCACCTGAGATATATTTTTTTCACACCACTTTTTTTCAAATCCCCTTTCACTGGCTCCTCACTATGTAAAAAATAAAAATCAAACTCCTTAGGATGAACTATTAAGCCCAATTTCCTTCTCTGGACACAAATCATACCACGTGTACTACCCACCCCACCTTCATTATGGCCCAAATAACCAGCTTACAGAATCCTGAATTTTCTAAGCAATTTCCCATTATATATCACGTTACTCCTTTGGCATGAACACCTTTTTTCTGGGGAAATAAATTTATTTTGTATATTAATTGTTTAACTAGGGGTCAGGAAGTCATTTAATTAAAGCTTTTCTCTATCAAAAAGTACTGTTGCCAACCTCACCTCTGATCTTGGAAGCAGAAGTCTAAGAGCTGTCTTTCTGCCAGAGGCTTGCTTGCATTCAGGTCTCCAGCCAATTCTGCTCTTATGAAGGCCTCTAATGTGGACCTTTTCGCCTCTGTCCACCTACTGCTATGTCCCAGGGTTCCAGCTTTCTTCTCTTTGCTCTATACGTTTACCTCAAGCAATGCCATTCAATCCACAACGTCAAGCACTATTTATAGACATATAACTGGCCTCTATATCCAGCCCAGGTCTCTTTCCTGGAATGGTCTATTGGTCAATGTCATAAGAACTTGATTTTTTTAATAACTTAATTTTTAAGCAATTATAAATAGGCTTCAAATGGATTCTCCTTGTCTCTAGTTCTTCTCGACTCCTGACAGACTATCCATTCTTAACAACGAGAGACATTCATACATAGTTACACATAAATGTATGTGTGTGTGTCTCTATTCTTGGACAGTTAGTATGCTACAGAATTTCAGGGTTCAAAATACAAATAATTTTTAAAATGATGAATCAATATTACCAGAAAAGTCAAATATTCGAAATGAAAAAAAGTGATTAAACACTAAACAGTGTTAAAACAATTTCAGATTAAACAAGGGTTAATTTAGTGGAGAAAATGAGACATTCAGGTCAAATTAATTTGTCAAATGAATCTAAGAGAAATGTCTGATTATACCATAGTATTTTGTACTTCTTGAAGGCAAGGACTATTTTTCACTATTCTTGGCACTCTTATGATATAGCACAAGTTCCAGGCATATTAAATATATCCAATAAATGATAACTTAATTCTGTTTAATAAAGCAATTTCCTTTACTTAATAATATTTTGAAATACATAAGTTATTTTTTTCTATAGTTTCAATGTTCAATTGGTTAGTGATGGTGAAAATGAGAATATCTTAATTTTCTCTCATTTCATTCAAAAAGATTTTTTCTTAATTAATACATTGCCAAGTTCCATTTTTGTGTAAAATACATTTTTATGGCAAAACCATTATAACAAAAAAGATGGGCTTTCAATATACCCTGAGAGTATGGTCATAATTCTAATGTGGTCATAATTCATTAGATATATATAAATATTTAAAAAGGATCTAATAGGGTATATGGAATGATGCTATTTGTTAATATGGTTTGACACACCTGTGTTTGTTACAAACGTACAAAAGTAAAGGAAAATGCAACCAAATACATTTAACTTTTTTGCTTGATGGTGACTACTTACATTTTAAATATTCAGGGGTTAATGAATCACTTTCCAGCAGATGCGCAGAGAGTATTTTATAAACCTCTGAATGTTCCCCCTCTGGGATAAAATTAAATATACTTTGATCCACAAGATCAGACTGAAAAAGAAATTTTTAAAAAATAAAATAATTTTAGTGATTCAAGATACATGTATTTTAAAAGTGTATCACAGGGTGCCTGGGTGGCTCAGTCGGTTAAGCATCTGCCTTCGGCTCAGGTCATGATCCCAGGGTCCTGGGATAGAGTCCCACATTGGGCTTCCTGCTCAGCAGGGAGTCTGCTTCTCCCTCTCCCTCTGCCACTCCCCCTCCCCTTGTGCTCGCTCGCTCTCTCTCTCTCTGTCAAATGAATAAATAAAATCTTATTTAAAAAAGGGAAAAAAATAAAAGCATATCATCATTCTTAAAACATCACATGAGCATATGGCTTTCAATTATCTATAAAAACTGACAAATGCCAAGTTATCGAGCACAACTCAAAAAACAAGAGAAGGTGGAAGAAGGTTAACATGACCTCCATGCCTCTGATACTAGTGTCATCAGATCTATGATCAGTACGACTGTGAAAGTCTGCTAAATTATTTGGAAAGGCAAGTTTCACCAAATGTGAATTTACTATATAACAGGACTAAGAGAGTTTATTAGAAAAATCTTTGGCTACAAGATACAGCCTTACCATATATCCAAACCTCTAGTAAATTATGGCGGTATATACTATAACAAAGGACCAAAGCATTAGCCACTGGCTAAGTGAAGAGGAGATCTGATTGGGTGTTATTTCAATTGTCCAGTGTGTCCTTTCTTTTTTATTTCATTTTTCCAGCCATCTATCCTGTATCCCATTGTCAAAAAGCCTTGCTTTTAGATAACAAAAGAGGCAAGTAGTATGTTAAGCATTACAATCCTTGCTAAAAATATGGCTTTAACCATGGTTTAGTAACCAACATTCATTTGACAAACATCAGGTTATCCATGATGTGCCATGGCTGCGGAATCAAAAATGACAAGGGGTGCCTGGGTGGTTCAGTCAGTTAAGTGTCTACCTTTGGCTCCGGTCATGATCTCAGGGTCCCAGGATTGAGTCCTGAGTCGGACTCCATGCTCAGCAGGGAGTCTGCTTCTCCCTCTCCCTCAGCCTCTTCCCCACTCATGCACAAGTGCACTCTCTCTCTCTCAGATAAATAAAAATAACATAATAATAATAAAAAAAGAACCACTGACAAAACTTCAGTGACTTCACATTTCCTACCAAATCTAGTACATTCTACTTGGTTTCTCTACATTTTCAAACTGCCCCATGGAATTCTGGGAACAGTGAAGTGGCATCTCAAAAACTGTGGAGGAAGGGGTGGAGGGTAAGGGAAGTGAGAAGGTGTTGTGAAGGCCGGGCTAAGGGTCTTTCCCCCTGCATTCAACCAAAGCACTTCCATTGTTTCTATTTTAAACACTGTAAAGATTTTGTTAAAAGCAAAACAAACAAACAAAAAACCCCCAAAGAACAATAAAGAACAACCATGGGGGCTAGTGGGAGGTAAGAAAGGGGTGTTTTACTACTCTCCACACAAGCCATACATTCACATTCTTTCTTTTCTCTAGCCTTCCTCGTCTACCCCATGAAGTAGAATATCCTCCCCCCTCTTTCCACAGATTTGTACCCTCTAACCTTTCAAAGTTCAGTTCAAATGATTTCCTTTCTTGCCCTTTGCAACGATGTGGTTGGAACTAGAGGGGATTATGCTAAGTGAAATAGGTCAGTCAGAGAAAGACAATTATCATATGATTTCAGTCATGTAGAATTTAAGAAACAAAACAGATGAACATAGGGGAAGGGAAGGAAAAATAAAATAAGATAAAAATTGAGAGGGAGGCAAACCATAAGAGATGCTGAATTCTAGGAAACAAACTGAGGATTGCTGGAGGGGAGGTGGGTGGGGGGAATGGGATAACTGGGGGATGGGCATTAAGAGGGCACTTGATATAATGAGCTCTGGGTGTTATACGCAACTCTGAATCATTAAATTCTACCTCCGAAACAAATTTTTAAAAAAGCATTCTCTTTAACACCATAATCCACAGTAAAAATAAAATTCCTTTAGTATTTATTACTCATATCATTCATTTTCAATAAAAAATACTTGTTATATTTCAATGCCTATGCCCTGCTACCCCATGAGTGAACAAAAGGGCCCTATCTCTTACACCTTCATCTCCTGTCCTTCAAATCAAGGCACATTAGACTACGCTTTGCATATAACAGTAAAATATTTTGGATTAAGGAGTTATTTGATAAAGGTTTTAGGGATAACCATATCAAAAATATATCTGTATTTTAATGAGATTTTGCTGAAAGTCTGAAAAACCTCTAGAAGTAATGAACTAAAAATTCAAGCATGAATAAGAACAAAAGCTAGAAAACTACTTTTGTTTTCTATAAATATAAAAATATATAAATCTATAATCTATATATATAGAGATATAATCTATAAATATAAAAATAAAATATCAGTAATATAAGCATTGATACTAATATAAAAAATTGTCTTAACAGAAAAATAAGACACCAATTTGAAAAGCTAAAGCTTTCATTTTGGAAATGATTATAGTTTTCTATTATTTATTCTTATCTATAATTTCTTCTACTATTTCAGTAAATTATGATTTAATCCATGTTACCCTTACAGGAGGTTTCATATTCATAGAGAAAATATGAAAGACTAGTAGAGAGTGGTATGGTCAGAGGCGATCCTTCCCCACCACTCTGCTTCCCCTGACACTTGATAATCTGAAATGTCAGAGTTAGCAGGCAACTAATTAATGTGTCAAACTTTCCTTTAACCACTACACTTAAAATCTCTAAATGAAGCTGATCATACTTGATGTTGGCAAACCATCCACTCAGTTCCCAAACACAATTCAAAGGAAAGAAAATAAAATGGTAGCTATCTAGATCCTTCTATCTCTCTCAATCATTTTCATGAAGAAGAAATATAAAACCTGCTGTTTATAATGTGACATAAACCAATAGTTTTCTATTTTCATTCTTCCCTTTTCTTAAACTGGAAGTTTGTGCCTCTTAATCCCCTTCTCCTATTTCATCCATCCTCCCGCTCCCCCATCTCCTCTGGCACCACTAGTTTGTTCTCTGTGCTTAAGAGTCTGTTGGGGTTTTTTATTCATTCGTTTTATTTTTCAGATTCCACATGTAAGTGAAACTATCTGGTATTTATCTTTCTCTATCTGACTTATTTCACTTAGTAAATACCCTCTAGTTCCATCCGTGTTGTTGCAAAGGGCAAGATCTCATTCTTTTTTTATGGCTGAGTAGTATTCCATTACACACACACACACACACACACACACACACACACACACCACACCATCTGTATCCATTCATCTATTGATGAACACTTGGGTTGCTTCCATATCTTAGCTATTATAAATAATGCTGAAATAAAAACAGGGGTACATACATCTTTCTGAATTAGTGTTTGTGTTTTCTTTGGGTAAATACCCAGGAGTGCAATTACTGGATCATACAGGCCTTTTTGTTTTTTTCTACAGTAGGTCAATGTGACCATTTATTGGAAACTATTCACTCTTACCAATTTCCTTTTCTTTCAGGTAGACAACCAACAGTTAAATTACTGCTGTTAGTTTGGAAATATAAACACAAGTTGCTTAAAAAGGACTAAAAGCTCCTCTGGAAAAAAATGTCAAATATATGTTAGATACAACCACCGTGTTCCTTTTGTACAGGCATAAGGAACAAAACTTTTGGCTCTATCAAATAAGCTTTCAAAATCATCATATGACTATTCAAAAAAATTCTAAATTGTATTTCTGTATACTATATTTATACCAAAGTCTGCACTGACTTTCTTAAAACACACATGTTTGTACTTCCCAACTAACAAGAAGAGCAGGAAAGGAAAGGAAAAGTATCTTCAGAGCAGCACTCTTACTCTTAGACTCTGTTACACTGTAACACAGTTAATCACCCCCGATATTACATGTGATTACAAGCGTAATATATCCTCTCTCAGGAACACATTTAAGCAAGTGTGAGGAAATCAATCTTAATTTGTCAAATGTTACCAATTTTAAGTTCCCAGTAAAGAGATCTTTTTGTGTTGGCACTTTCACTAAATTCTTGCATAATTAAGTCCTATTTTTCTGGGTAGATGTCTGCTGATAACACAAACGCAGGTTGGGCTAAGGAGGTCTAAAATCCCTTCTGATGCTGAGGTTTTATGACCCTATGATTTTGTTACAGAACGTCAGACCAAGAGGGGGAAAAAATAATAAAATTCCTTCTCCTGATTATTAGCCACAAATAAGTTAAAATGTGCCTAAGTTAATTTCGTAAGTATGAAGTGACAAAGTTAAGAAAAATATTTTTTGCAGGACCTAAAGTATCAGTTTTATAATTTCATAGTCAGAATTTAAAAATTTTAAGTCCTATTGACAATGGCAAATTTTAATTTCTCAAGAGAATTGAATTATAAACACTAAAGCCTAACTTGGGGATTTGCTAATGTTTCTTTCCTTTCAGGCAACAGCCAAAATTCTATTTTAGACAAAAAAGGTTTGCATATTAAAACAAAAAGAAATTATTTTAAACTATTTGTTACAGTTAATTTTTACTGACAACTCAAAATAGAAAAGCACATATTGTTTTCTTTTATTATGCATAATCCTAAACAAGTGTTATTTCATTTTCTCAAAAGACACTTGTGCTTATGTTTTCAAACCATTAAATAACATAAAATTCAGCAATGTCAGTGGTATGAGGCTAAGTATCCAAAGTAACCGGAGAAAAGCAAAAAACTGTTTTTAAAAAGCTACTATTAACTCAGAACGAAATGAAATGGATCTACTGGATCAGCAGCAATCTTCTCTACCAAAAAATTCACCTGCCAGTCTATAAGCTTTGGCTGACACAACTAAAAAGATCCAGAAGATGTGAATAACAGAGGAAACTCGGTATGGGGCATATGGGAACTCTCTGTACTATCTTTTTCATTTTTCTGTAAATCTAAAAATAGCCTAAAATTAAAAGTTAAAAAAAAAAAAAAACCCAGGAGGGAATCTGAAGCAAAGAGGGTTTTCGTTAAGGGGGAAAACATTAATGATTGAACACTTAAATCCCAACTAGACCTACTGTAGAATCTGGTCGTTTAAGTGTGGAGTTTATTCTTTTGGTAACGTAGAAAGTAGCAGAATAATCAGAGGAAGGGAGATAGCGCTTTTCACTATCTCTTGAAAGAAACCTTTACAGAAGAGTTTACTTTGTAGTGTTATTAGTCTTCAAAAGATGGGCAATTTAAGAATATTTATAAGTAACTTCAGAATATTTATACTACAAGCCCTATCTTAGGTAAGAACAATTACATTTCTTAAACAATTACATTTTAAATAAAAACTTCAAATTTATAAAAACTGTCAACTGTAGCACAGCACCTAGCATACAGTGGGACACAGAGTATTCAATAAATATATGTTTAATAAAACAGCAAACAACAAAATATAATTCAGGTATTCACCATCCTAATCAAAATTACATAATAGAATTCTTTTCTAATTCTGTACTCTTTTAGTCATATTGAAAACAAATTGAATATGGTTATAAAACTCTCATTTCTAGCACAGAGCACAAAAAATCTGTATCTATGATTTTTAGTGTGTTATTCTAAGTTATTCTTTTGAGAAAATTATTTGAGTTCCTCCAAAAGGAGCAAATACCTCCCTAGAAAATTAGTTATTCTCAAGATATTTCCAGTGATTTAACAACACTGTCACCAGGCTGTTTAAAAAGGAAACACTGAAAACAGCATTAGAATCAGGAGGGCAGAGGTTAGATACAGTGGCAGTTAAATATTAGTTACTGCCAAACAGGGAGACATGGTTAGAGCTCTCGTCCCCCTCTAGCCAATGTTCCACACTGCTCTGGAGGTCCTCTTCCTCATGCTTTAGAACATTTAAAATAGGCATTAGATAAGAAAGAGATCACAGGATACTTACTGGTAAATGTTCAAGTAATGAAGTTATACTCTCAGACACATATATTATGCTTCCATCTGTCATGATTGCTAAAAAAAAACCATCAAGAGCCTGAAATTAAACATAATGGTCAGTTAAGTGAAAAGAAAAAATGTACAGGACAGAAAAGAAAAAAATCTAATTAAATGACAAAGGACTTAATGTGGAATTTCCAGAGCACTGACAAATGCTAGCTTTTCCCTTTACAATACTTAGTACATATCTTTGCGCATTCTTAAATGCTTCTGGAAAAAAAAAATCACACTATGGTCATACATGGGATAGCTGGCTTCTAAAACCTAGATACCTAATGTTCTACCATTATCATATGTATATTATATGAAAATTGCCGTATCTGAAGCACAAATGACATCAATGCTATGTCTGACACACGAAAACACATTTCCACCTTTTGGATATATTAACAAAAAGGTGTTTGACTGAAGCTTAAGGAGATACATGGGGGATAAAGTGAAAGGGAAATTAAGCTGAAAAAGTATGCGGGGGTCAGATCATGAAAGGCCTTGAATACCAGGTCAAGACATAAGGACTTTGTTCAAAAGTAGTCTAGAAACAGTATGTACATGCATTTAGAAGAAATAGAATTAAGTTAGGAAAATCTCAGAGGTTTTTGGAAGAGTCAGGGAGGTTAGTGAAAATCTGAATGAAATTAGTAGCAGTAAGAACAGAGAAAGACTTAGGCAAGCATTGAGAAATAGGAAGTTAGAGTTCAGGAGAGAAGCTGGTACAGGGAATACAATACTTAATAATGAAGCAATCCTGTACTTTATATTTTATAAAGTATTTTCACTTGAGAACCCTAGGCACAGAGGTGACAGCTGAAGAAATACGATCTGCAAAAGACAGAAACATGTCACAGAAAATCCTTAGAGTAATTATCTACACATGGCGACGAGGAGGAGAACAAGGGCCAGAGAAAATGACAGAGAATATAGAAAACACTGTTGTCAAGGAAGGCAATGGAAGAGAAAATGACAAGGTGAGTGAGGAGGAAGAGGGATGGTTCACTGTAAAATGAGATCAAATAGGATAAGGACTAAGAAAATGAGAAGTGAATTTTGGTGACTTTAAAGAGTTATGTCAGGGGCGCCTGGGTGGCTCAGTCGGATAAGCGACTGCCTTCAGCTCAGGTCATGATCCCAGGGTCCTGGGATCGAGCCCCGCATTGGGCTCCCTGCTCGGCAGGAAGCCTGCTTCTCTCTCTCCCAGTCACCCTGCTTGTGTTCCCTCTCTCGCTGTCTCTCTCTCTCTCTGTCAATTAAATAAATAAATAAAATCTTTATAAAAAAAAAAAAGAGTTATGTCAGTAGTAAGGTGAATCAGACTACAATGAGTTTAGAGAAAAGTGAATAATCAGGCGATTATAAACTACTCCTTTATGAACTTCAGAGGGAAGAAAGAACTTCAGAAGAAGTTCTAAGGGGACCGAGTATCAAGGGAAGTAACAAGTATATACACAGGCTGAAGGAAAAGAAGACCCAGTGAAAAAGATGCTAAAGATATACAGCAGAAAAGATACACCATAAGAGAGAGGAGTTCCTCTTTGCCTATCAAAACAGTTATCATGCTAAACTTAAATTTCTTTTTAATTATAGGGCTCTCTCAAAGGATATCAATTGCTGGTAAGAACCATCTATATCTTCTTCAACACTGTATCTATAGCACTTAGCATAATATGTGGCACGCAGTAGATAAAAAATATCTGTAGTATATAACGTATGGACCTGAGAGTTAGAGCAATCTCCCTCTACTTCTAAATAACTGTTGAAGAATTGTTGAATATATGGAAAAAGGCACCCTCCACCTCCTCTCACCTTCTATAGGGGGACAGATCTGGATGTCAGAAAGAACTTATTTTGAGTAGATGCCTATCTTCTAGAATGGCTCATAAAAATACATTCTTGACTGAGGGTGTGTGTGTGTGTGAGAGAGAGAGAGAGAGAGAGAGAGAGAGAAAGAAAGAAAGAGAGAGAGCCTTGTAATTTAAGAAAATTCAAGGGGTACCTGGGTAGCTCAGTCAGTTAAGAGTCTGACTCTTAATTTCAGTTCAGGTCATGATCTCGGGGTTGTGAGATCGAGGCCTGTGTCAGGCTCTGCACTCAGCAGGGAGTCTACTTGAGGTTCTCTCTCTCTCGCTCTCTCCCTCTCTCTCCCTCCCTCTCGCTCCCACCCTGCACATGTGCGTGCTGGCTCTCTCTCTCTAAAGTCAATAAATAAATCTTAAAAAAAGAAAAAAGAAATAAAGAAAATTCATGAAATTATTTTTACAAAAACTCCTTAGTACAATAATGCCAGTATTATTATTTCATAATGAATGGGGTCAAAATGATATTAAGAAAAACATGCTTCATATGAAGCTAGATTGTGTTATCTTTGAAAGCTAGTTAATATTTACTATGGTGATCTGTATTTGCTCTTAGGATATTTGCTAGAAATTGAGTGAAGCTCTCTTCTGTGAAGAGAATGAACTGAAATCAGAACTCTTAATAACATAAGCCCATTGCCAGAACCAGAGCCTGCCCTTTCATCTTCGACACAGGCAAAGACTAAGGAGAGAAAAGCCTCCACCAACATACCACAAAAGTCTTAACACAAGAAAGGATCCAGGGCCTGGGACTTCTTTTGATTGAAAGGATGTAATTTCCGAGCACAGTGGATGGGTACACTAAAAACTAAAAGGGTCTTGAGGAGGCCCCTAAGGAGGAAGACTGGAGAGATATGGAAGAGAAAGTAAGACAGGGAAGGACATCCTATTCCCAAGACTGAAGCCTGTGAAGCTTATCCCTTTCCCCACACTGTATGATAAAATGGAAAGAGTTCATTAGTTAAAACTGTTTGTCTTTGATGATGGTGGTAGAGTAGGAGGACCCTAGGCTCACCTTATCCCCAAATACAACTTGATAACTAACAAATCATCCTAAATACCCCAGAAATCCATCTGAAGACTGGCAGAGCAAACTCTACAACTAAAGGGAGAGAAGAAGCCACACTGAAGAAGGTAGGAAAATGCAGAGAGGCAGTGAAAAAGATGGGCTGCTGCAGTGGGGAGGGAGCCCCAGTAGCAGAGACTGGCAAAAGACAGACTAGCACACAGGGGAGTCAAAGGGAAAACAAATCCCCCATAGCAACTGGGCTTGGAAAGCAAGAGGGGCGAAATTTCATGAGTTCTGGCAATCAGCAGGGCTTAATGCCTGGAGTTCTAAAGATCGGCAGGTTTGGCTCAGGGAGAGCCCAGGGTCATTGAGGAAGAAGGCAGGGCAAACCTGTGGACACACAGTGTGGAAACAGTGATCTGAAGAGCACCTGGGGCACAAAGTGGGGAGGTTATTTGCTCATCTCAGAGTGTATCCCAGAGAGACCCCACCAGGAACAAAGCGCTGGTAGGCACCATTTCCCTCTCCCACCCCTCAGCCTAAGCACACAGCCATCTGCGGGAACAAGCGCAGCCTCCACACTCGCTACCTAACTTGCTGACACCAAGCCCCACCCTCCTGTGCTCCAGAAGAACCACCCTTCCCAGTCACATTTGTGTGAGTCCAAGGGTGATGGCCCCCCCGACCGCTCCAGAAAACCTGCCCAAACCCTTGCGCACACCACCTCTCCCAACCCAAGAGTCTTACAGGGCCTCAGTCCACTGGTGGTGGTGATAGGTCTCATTTCACAACAGGTGAAGAGAGCCTCTGCAGACAACGGGCCTGAAGGATAAAGTGGCCAGGACACAACAGCAGAGCACACACAGCACACATTAGAGATACTCCTGGAAGCGCCAGGCTCTGGAGAAGAGGTGACACTACCCAGGAGGGCACTACAAAACCTCTTCTTCATAAGGCCATTACCCTCAAGAACAGGAGATGAAGCTGACTTTCCTAACACAAAGAAGCAGGCAGAGACTTAGATAAAATGAGAAGGCAGAGGAATTTGTCCCAAATGAAATAAAAGGACAAAGCCACAGACAGAGATCCAAGTAAAACAGATATAAATAACATGCCTGATAGAAAATTTTAAAGTAATGATCCTAAATACATTTACCGGACTTGAGAAAAGAGTGGAAGACATCAGCGAGACCCTCAACACAGAGATAAGGAATACACAGAAGAGATAAAGAGCTCAGTGAACAAAATGAGAAATACATCTGATGGAATGAACAGTAGAATGGAAGAAGCAGAAGAATGGATTAATAACCTACAAGACAGAGTAATGGGAATTAATCAAGCTGAAAAAAAGAGAGAAAAAAGAAAAACACAAAATGAGAATAGACTTAGGAAACTCAGTGACTCCATCAAACACAGTACCATTCATATTATAGGAGTCCCAGAAGAAGAGGAGAGAGAAAAGGGGGCAGAAAATTTATTTGAAGAGATAACAGCTGAAAACTTCCCAAATCTGGGGAAGAAAACAGATATCCAGACCCAAGAGGCACAGAGAACCCCCAACAAAATAAAAAAAAGCAAATCCACACCAAGACACACTGTAATTAAAATGGCAAAATATAGTGATAAAGAAAAAAATTTAAAAGTAGCAAGACAAGACAGTTATATACAAGGGAAACCCCATTAGACTAGCGGGGGATTTTTCAACAGAAAATTTCCAAGCCAGAAGGGAGTGGGCATGATATATTCAAAGTACTGAATGGGAAAAATCTGCAGCCAAGAATACTTTAGCCAACAAGGCTATCATTCAGAACAGAAGGAGAGAGAAAGAATTTCCCAGACGGAAAAAAAAGGTTTTCCCAGACAAACGAAACTAAAGGAGTTCATGACCACTAAACCAGCCCTGCAGGAAATATTAAAGGGGATTCTTTGAGTGGAAAAGAGAGACCAAAAGTGACAGTGTGAAGAAAGAAAACACAAGAGCAATAAAAATGAATATTTCTGTAAAATATCAGTCAAGGAACTTACAAAATAAGAGGATGTGAAATATGACACCATATACCTAAAACATGGGGAGGAGAGGTGTAAAGAATGGGTTCAAACTTAAGCAACCATCAACTTAATATAGACTGCTATAAGCAGAAGATGTTATATACAAACCTAATGATAACCACAGATCAAAAACCACTAATAAATATGCAAAGAATAAAGAGAAATACATCCAAATATATCACTAATGAAAACCAGCAAACCATCAAAAAGACAAGAAAGGATCAGAGAAAATCTTCAGAAACAACCACAAAACAGGTAATAAAATGGCAATCAATACATATCCATCGATAATTACTTTGAATGTAAATGGACTAAATGATCCAATCAAAAGACAAAGAGTGACAGGATGGATAAAAAAACAAGACCCATCTATATGCTGATTATAAGAGACTCATTTTAGACTCAAAGACACCTGCAGATTGAAAGTGAGGGGATGGCGAAATATTTATCATGCAAACATATGTCAAAAAAGAGGCAAACCAAGAAAAAAAGACTCTTAACTACAGAGAACAAACTGACAGTTACTGGAGGGGAGGTAGGGGGGTTGCGGAGGGTGGGTGCTAAACACATGATGGGCAATAAGAAGGGCACTTGTGATGACCACCGAGTGTTGTATGTAAGTGATGAGTAACTAAATTCTACACCTGAAACTAATATTGCACTATATGTTAACTAGCTGGAATTTAAATAAAAACTTGGAAGAAAAAAAAAGAAAGCCAGAATAGCAATACTTATATAAGACAAATTAGACTTTAAAACAAAGACAGGGGCAGCTTCCAAGATGGTGGAGGAGTAGGAAACCTTAATTTCATCTGGTCCCAGGAATTCAGCTAGATAGCTATCAAACCATTCTGAACACCTGCAAACTCAACTGGAGATCTAAGAAAAGAATAGCTACAACTCCAGGAATAGAAAAGCAACCACTTTCTGTAAAGTAGGAGGTGCAGAGAAGTGAATCTGAGGTGATATATGGGAAGACAGACTGCAGGGGGAGAGAGCCTCTGTCAGCCAGCTACCAGCAAGTGATAGAGCAGCGGAGCACAAAATCAGAACTTTTAGAAGTGTGCTCTGCTGAAGGACTTCGCTCAGGCGACTAACCAGGGGGTGGAACCCTTGCTGGGGCAGTGTGGTCTCAGGATGCTCAGGGGTCACAGGAAGACTGCAGGTGTCTGAGCGCAGCAGAGCTCCCAGGTATCAGAGCGGGGAAGCCGGCCACAAAGAGTGAGCCCAGGAGTGGGTTCTCCGCTCAGGGGTGCCACAAACCATGATCCGGGGCACAGCTGGGCCCCTGCCAACAAATGGCAGAACTGTGGTGAGACCCCCCTCTTCCTCTCCCAGGAGGAGCGGTGCAGGAGCCTGCCACAGGAGTCTGCTGGGTTTGGAGACTCCAAATGGGGTCCTGTGCCAGAGACAGAAACAACTCGGCCACAGGCCAGGTGAGCACAGAGTGCAGCCAGCCGAAGACTAGGGAAACAGGAGTGATTGACTGCTTTTGTCTGAGGGCGCACTGAGAAGTGGGGCCCCGAGCTCTAGGCTCCAGGGAGAGATGAGGAGGCCGCCATTTTCATTCTCATCCCCTAAAGTTGCAGGGAAAGCCTTCAAGGAACAACAGCCACATAGAGCAAACCCGAGCACATTACTTAGCCCGGCCCCTGGCAAGGGCGGGGCGATTCGGCCTCCGGCAAAGACATTTGAGAGTCAATGCAACAGGTCCCTCCCCCGGAAGAACATCATCCAGCCAAGACCTAGTTTACCGATCAATGAGAACTGCACAACTCCAGCACAAGGGGAATACAGCACACAGAACTCATGGCTTTTTTCTCATGATTCTTTAGTCTTTCAACTTTAATTTTTTAAATTTTCTTTATTTTTCTTCTTCTTTAAAACTTTTCTTCTTTCCTTTTTCAACCAACTTATTTCATCAACCTTTTTAAAAAACCTTTTAATTTTCATTTTTACAGTCACATTCTAGCCTTTCATTGTATTTAACCTTATTTTTGTATATATAGAAGTTTTTCTTTCTTTAAAATCTTGGGATGCAGTTTCTTCTAATAGAACAAAATACACCCAAACTAGTGTATGGCTCTATTCACCTGCCTGATCATATTCTCATTTTTCTTCTTCCCTTTTTTTTTTAATTTTCACCTTTACATTTACATTCTATCTTCTCAATGTAGTTTTATTTTTGTATATATAAGTTTCTCTTTCTTTACAATTTTGAGATGTGGTTTCCTCTAAAAAACTGACCAAAATACTCTCAGGAGATAGTATATTGCTCTCTTCTGTTCACCTGTCTTGTTTATATTCTTTCCTTTTTTTTTTTAATTGTTGTTGGTTTTTTTCTCTTTGTTTTTTCTTGTTTTTTAATTTCCATTTTTACAGTTACATTCTATCCATTCACTGTATTTAATTTTATTATTGTACATATACAAGTTTTTCTTTTGTTACAATTTTGGGATCTAGTTTTCTAAGAAAACAGACCAAACTACACACAGAATCCAGCATATTGCTCTATTTGGCTCACCTGTCTGATTATATCCTCCACCCCACCCCCTCTGGTTTTGGGTCTCTTCTGATTTGTTTAGTGTATATTTCTCTGGGGTTGTTGTTGCCCTTTCAATATTTTGTTCTCTTGTTCATCAGTTCTCTGGACAGAATGACAAAACAGAAAAACTCACCTCAACAAAGAGAACAAGAGGCAGTACTGACTGCCAGGAACCTAATAAATATGGACATGAGTAAGATGTCAGAACTAGAGTTATTCAGAATAACGATTATAAAGAAACTAGCTAGGCTTGAGACACTAGAGAATCCCTTTCTGGAGAAATAAAAGAACTGAAATCTAGCCAAGTTAAAATCAAAAAGGCTATCACAAATGCAATAAAAAATGGAAGCTCTAACTGCTAGGATAAATGAGGCACAAAAGAGAATTAGTGATATAGAAGACCAAACAATGGAGAATAAAGAAGCTGAGAAAAAGAGATAAACTACTGGATCACAAGGGAAGAATTCGAGAGATAAATGATAACATAAAGTGAAACAATATTAGAATAATTGGGATCCCAGAAGAAGAGGGGAGAGAGAGAGGGGCAGAAGGTATATTGGAGCAAATTATAGCAGAGAACTTCCATAATTTGAGGAAGGGAACAGGCATCATAATCCAGGAGGCACAGAGAATCACCTCAAAATCAATAAAAATAGGTCAACACCTGAAAGCAGCTTGGACAGAAGTCTGTAACCTACAAAGGTAGAAACATTAGATTGGCAGCAGACCTATCCATGGAGACCTGGCAGGCCAGAAAGTACAGGCATGATAAATTCGAGGTGCTAAATGAGAAAAATATGCAACCAAGAATACTTTATCCAGCTAGGATGTCATTCAAAATAGAAGGAGAGATAAAAAGCTTCCAGGACAAATAGAAACTAAAAGAATTTGCAATCACTAAATCAACCCTGCAAGAAATATTGAAAGAGATCCTCTAAGAAAAGAGAGAGCCTAAAAGTAACACAGACCAGAAAGGAGTAACAGTCACCTTACAGGCAATACAATGGCACTAAATTCATCTTTCAATAGTTACCCCGATTGTAAATGGGCTAAATGCCCCAATCAAAAGACACAGGGTATCAGATTGGATAAAAAAGCAAGACCCATGGATATGCTGTCTGCATAAGACTCATTTTAGACCCAAAGACACCTCCAGATTGAAAGTGAGGGGGTGGAAAAATATTTACCATGCTAAATGGACACCAAAAGAAAGCTGGGGTGGCAATCCTTATATGAGACAAATTAGATTTTAAACCAAAGACTGTAATAAAAAATGAGAAAGGAGACTGTATCATACTTAAAGGGTCTATCCAACAAGAGCTAACAACTGTAAATATTTATGCCATTAACATGGGAGCAGCCAATTATAGAAGCCAATTAATAACAAAATCAAAGAAACACATCAACAACAATACAATAATAGTAGGGGATTTTAACACCCCGCTCACTGAAATGGACAGATCATCTAAGCAAAAGATCAACAAGGAAACAAGGGCTTTGAATGACACACACACTGGACCAGATGGACTTCACCGATATATTCAGAGCATTCCATCCTAAAGCAACAGAATACACATTCTTCTCGAGTGCACATGGAACATTCTCTAGAATCGATCATATCCTGGGTCACAAATCAGGTCTCCACCAGAACCAAAAGACTGAGATCATTCCCTGTATATTTTCGGACCACAATGCTTTGAAACTGGAACTCAACCACAAGAGGAAAGTTGGAAAGAACTCAAATACATGGAGGCTAACGACCATCCTACTAAAGAATGAATGGGTCAACCAGGAAATTAAAAAAGAATTTAAAAAAATTCATGGAAACAAATGAAAATGAAAACCCAATTGTTCGAAATCTTTGGGATGCAGGAAAGACAGTCCTAAGAGGAAAGTATATAGCAATACAAGCCTTTCTCAAGAAACAAGAAAGGTCTCAAATACACAACCCAGGGGCACCTGGGTGGCTCAGTCATTAAGTGTCTGCCTTCGGTTCAGGTCATGATCCCAGGGTCCTGGGATCCAGCCCCACACATCAGGCTCCCTGCTCCACAGGAAGCCTGCTTCTCCCTCTCCTACTCCCCCTGCTTGTGTTCCCTCTCTCGCTGTGTCTCTGTCAAATAAATAAATAAAATCTTAAAAAAAAAAAAAAATACACAACCCACCCCTATACCTAAAGGAGCTGGAGAAAGAACAGCAAATAATGCCTAAACACAGCAGGAGGAGAGAAATAATAAAGATTGAGCAGATATCAATGAAACAGAAACCAAAAGAACAGTAGAACAGACCAACGAAACTAGGAGCTGGTTCTGTGAAAGAATTAATAAGACTGATAAACCCCTGGCCAGACTTATCCAAAAGAAAAGAGTAAGGACCCAAAGAAACCATGAATGAAAGAGAAGAGATTACAACAAACACCGAAGAAATACAAACAATTATAACATATCATGAGCAACTATATGCCAACAAATCAGACAATCTGGAAGAAATGGATGCATTCCCAGAGACGTATAAACTACCAAAACTGAAACAGAAAGAAACAGAAAACCTGAACGGACCCATAACCAGCAAGGAAATTGAAGCAGTAATCAAAAATCTCCCAACACACGAGAGTCCAGGGCTGGATGGCTTCCCAGAGGAACTCTACCAAACATTTAAAGAAGAATTAATACCTATTCTGAAGATGTTTCAAAAAATCAAAATGGAAGAAGGAAAACTTCCAAACTCTTTCTATGAGGCCAGCATTACCTTGATCCCAAAACCAACAAAGACCCCACCAAAAAGGAGAATTACAGACCAATATCCCTGATGAACATGGATGCCAAAAATCTCACCAAGATACTAGGCAATAGGATCCAATAGTACGTTAAAAGGATTATTCACCACGACCAAGTGGGATTTATTCCTGAGCTGCAAGGTTGGTTCAACATCTGCAAATCAATCAATGTGATACACCACATTAATAAAAGAAAGGACAAGAACCATATGATCCTCTCAATAGATGCAGAAAAAGCATTGGACAAAGTACTGCATCCTTTCTTGATTAAAACTCTTCACAGTGTAGGGACAGAGGCAACATACTTCAATATCATAAAAGCCATATGCGAAAAGCCCACAGCGAATATCATTCTCAATGGGGAAAAACTGAGCGCTTTTCCCTTAAGGTCAGGAACACGGCACGGATGTCCACTCTCACCACTGTTGTTCAGCATAGTACTAGAAATCCTAGCCTCAGCAATCAGACAACAACAATGTCTTTTATTCAGAAATAAAAGGCATCTGAAATTGGCAAAGAAGTCAAACTCTCACTCTTCACAGATGACATGATACTCTGTGGAAAACCCAAAAGACTCCACCCCAAAATTGCCAGAACTCATACAGGAATTCAGCAAAGTGGCAGGATATAAAATCGATGCACAGAAATCAGTTGCATCTCTATACACCAACAATGAGACTGAAGAAAGAGAATTTAAGGAGTCAATCCCATTTACAATTGCACCAAAAACCATAAGATACCTGGGAATAAACCTAGAATATCCAATGGGAAACAGTCTCTTCAACAAATGCTGTTGGAAAAACTGGACAACAACATGCAAAAGAATGAAACCAGACCACTTTCTTACACCATACCCAAAAATAAATTTGAAATGGATTAAAGACGCAAATATGAGACCTGAAACCACAAAAACCCTAGAAGAGAGCATAGGTAGCAACTTCTCTGACATCAGCAATAGCAACTTTTTCTAGATAGGTCCCCTGAGGCAAGAGAAACAAAAGCAAAAATAAACTATTGTGACACACACACACACACACACACACGCAGAAATACACAATGAAATATTACTCAGCCATAAAAAAGAATGAAATCTTGCCATTTGCAACAACATGGATGGAGCTGCAGAGTATAATGCTAAGTGAAGTAAGTCAGTCAAAGACAAATAGCACATGATTTCACTGACATGTGGTATTTAAGAAACAAAACAAATGAGCAAAGGAGAAAAAATGAGACAGACCAAGAAACAGACTCTTGAGAACAAACTGATGGTTACCAGAGGAGAGGTGGGTAGGGGGATGGGTTAAACAGGTGACAGCGACTAAGGAGTACACTTGTGATGAGTAATAGGTGATGTATGCAATTCCTGAATCACTATATTGTACACCTGAAACTAATACAACACTATATGTTAACTAACTGGAATTAAAATAAAAACTTAAAATGGAAGTTCTAGAGAAAGGGACAGTACCTTTTTATGGATCTGTATCTAAGATAAGGCTGACAGGGCACTAGCCCTTCCCTTGTAAATTACTGGAGAGAGTGGCCAGCTGCCAAGGGGAATGAGCTACATACTAGGAAATTACTTCACACAGATAAAACTTTGTAGAAAGATCTGATGAGGATAAATCGTCCTGATTTCCCTGACTACTCTCAAGCTACCCCCTTCTCTCCCAAGGATAAAAAGGAATATTCCTCAGGCAACAAAGATAAAAGGGAGCCAGACAGGTGGCAGTGGAGGAAAGGTGAGAAAGAACCAAGACATAAATTGTAAGTTTCCCAGTTCTTTCATTAATTAGCTACCTGACCTTGGACAAGCTGCAACTTCTCTGGGCCTCATCCATAAAATGAGCTGAATGATTTAATACCTTCTACTATCAGCTCTAATATTCCAAGATAGAGCCTATATTTAAAATTCTGCTGAAAATGGTATCAGGACTGCCTATCCGTAATCTGATCAACGCAAATGGCCAACAATAACACAACTAGGTTAGTTGGATCAAGGTTGTAATATATACACACATTTATACATATCCTCCTCCTATCTTGTGCATATCTTGGCATATTAATGTTAGAATATATATAATATATAGCAGCTAATATATAGTAGTAGATATATTGTATATGTAGTTAATATATAGAATATATAGGGCACCTGGGTGGCTCAGTTGGTTAAGCGACTGCCTTCAGCTCAGGTCATGATCCTGGAGTCCCGGGATCGAGTCCCGCATCGGGCTCCCTGCTCAGCAGGGAGTCTGCTTCTCCCTCTGACCCTCCACCCTCTCATGCTCTATCTCATTCTCTCTCTCAAATAAATAAATAAATAAATAAAAATTTTTAAAAAACATGGTTTTAAAAAAAAAAAATATATATATATATATAGAATATATAATAGTTGTTAATATTCATTAAAATGCAAAAATGTCCTCAACATATTAATAAATAAATAAATGTAACACTTTTTAGGAATGTAATCTTAAAAGCTGTAAGGATAATAAGACAATTTATATTTCCAAAATTTTTAATATGTTCAAGTTTTCTCTGTTGCATATTACAATGTTCTAATCCCTAGATTTATTTATTTTTTATAGTTATCTACGTATGTACTACCTGTGTCTTGACAAATAGTAAAAAAAAAAATTTGAAGACAATCCTTCTCTGTTTAGCCTATTAGTGAATTTGCCTTCATTAAGGTATTAAGAAATAAGTGAAGATATTATACAAATCTGTGAATTTATAAGAAATTTTTCACACCAATAAAGCAGAGCGGGTAGTTTATGATTAACATGTAAGATCTTATTAAACCACTGCACTGAGATTATAATCATAAAATAAAAATTAAGGAGTGATTAAATGAGCTATTTCCTTTCTCCGTTTAGACATTAGTTTGTGTGTATTCTTTCATAAATACATTACTTATATCTAACAAGATAATTTTTGACAACGTCAATGAGTTTAGTGATGAGGAGATGATCAGAAGGCTATTATAGACCACTCTTTTATGAACTTTAGAAGTAATAAAATAATTTTGTTATAGAAGAACACTTACCTTTTAGAGGAAAAAACCTTAAAATCAGAAACTATTATTTGGTTTATAACTAAAGCGTCCACTAATTTAAAGAGCTAATTGCTGGTTTTTAAGCTAAAAGGTCTGTTCTTTGGCTAGCTTTCACTAGTTTCATGAGTAGCAGTGTGCACAGAGGCGCAGGCCATGGAAATCAGAGGCTGCAGGGAATCCTAGCTGAGCTACTTACTCTGTTACTTTGGGTAACATAATCCCTTTGTTCCTCGATTTCCTCATCCAAGGAAAGTAAGAAAGGGATACTAACAGAATCTACTTCATAAGATTATTGTGAGCATTCACTGAGTTAATATGTGAAAAGCGCTCAGTTATTTTTCAGATTTTAAGCACAGCTATAAATATATATATAGTCCAACAAATTTTCATATGGTAACATTTCTGCTGAATATGTATTTAATCATCCAGCAATAAACTGTTCCATCTAAAGTATCAACAGAAAAATAACTCGTTAATTTGCAAAATACTTTATGTTGCTTTAGACTTTAGTTGATATACAAAGACACTTGCTATATGGTCATTACACATACATACATGACACAGATAAATGCTTACAGTCTAAAATAATATATCCAAACAAACAGGGTAAGAGATGTAAATTATTTAACAACCTCTAACACCCCTACCTCGACTGCCTTCCTCAGCTCTATGTCTGCTTTGTTAAGTGTTTATTTTTCTTATCCTTAACTGTTACTGCCAACGTATACCACCTCTGTTCCCTAAGTTTTTTTGGAAATTTGATACTGATCTGTGTATTTTGTGTACAGAGATGATACCTATATTATTCTACAAAGGAAACGATTAAAAAGTAGAAAAGTAAAATTGATAGATATGTGTGACTCAAAATTTTTGTGAATTTTATAATTGACTGTATGAGGTATTAAGGGTTTTCAATTATAAGCAAGCATGTTCTGAATTGTTTTCAAAAATAATTTTGTTACAGAACATTTCCTTTTAAAAGTTTCTACTTGAATTAAGAAGGGTTGCCTTTCAATGTATATTTCAATGGTTTAGTATTTTCAAAATACTTCATTTATTATCATTTTATATTTGTATTTAGGTGAATTTCAATTTGTTAAAAAAGATCCTTGGGGAGCACCAGGGTGGCTCAATCTGCCTTCGGCTCAGATCATGATCCCAGGATCCTGGGTTCAAGCCCCACATCGGGCTCCCTGCTCTGTGGGAAGCCTGCTTCTCTCCCTCTCCCACTCCCCCTGCTTGTGTTCCCTCTCTTGCTGTCTCTCTCTCTCTCTAATAAATAAATAAATAAAAATCTTTAAAGATTTATTTTTAAGTAATCTCTACACCTAACATGGGGCTCAAACTCATGACCCTGAGATCAAGAGTCGCATGCTTTACTGACTGAGCCAGCCAGGTGCCCCTCCATAAATAATATTTAACATGTGATGAATAAAATACATTATTCTTCATTTGAATGTTGTTAGTGGCCTCAGGTAAAGAACTTGATAGCTATAGGTTTCTGACTTTTATTAAGCCTCTCAAAAATCATATAATACTAAAAAATATGAAAATTTAACATTACCTTACCACATAGTACTATTTACTTATAATAATTTTAATTGAAGATATAGTTTATTGATTTACAATGAATCAAGACTTTTCAATATTAAATTAATATTGTTAAAACCATACTAAAATTCGTCACCTCAACGATATCTTTTTCAAGGAAAATAAAACTTTTCAAAAATCAAATGTAGACATACCTCTAACATTAATTGTGTAAATTCTTCATTACTAAGGAATGTAGGTTTCCAGTCCTGTCGAATTTCACTGGCATCTGACTGTGCAGTGATTTCTGTAAAGATTATTTGACACATTAGTGGCATACTCCAAACACAGGGTAGGGGTAAGCGGTGGTACCAAAGTCCAACAAGTTGCCTTCTCTCCTCCCTATTTAAGATGAGAACCACAGGCAATAACATTCATTGGTTTAGGTAGGTATCAGGAGGCGCAGGCTTGGGTATGATGAAATACATGGACTAATGTGGCAAGTTACCTCCTTGGATTTCGTCTCTTGGAAATAACCAGTCTCTGGTTTTTCTTTGGGGAGCTTTGACAGCCTGTATTGCTGAAAGCCTGAGACTGCTTCCTGCTTGACATAATGACCAAATAAGAACCAGAACAAGCATATTAGTATCAAGCATTAGAAAGAAATTCTTTCTTCTCATCCTTCTCTTGACATTCAAATGGTGGAATGTAGCAAGCGCAGTCGTAAGGACATGACTCTGGAGGAAAGGAGCCAAGGAGGTCAGTCAGTCAGTCTGCTTTTAACTAAGACGACTTTAGGCTTGCCTAGTACCAGGCAGAAAGATGCCTTCCAATCTGAGGTGCTCTATTCTGAACTAATCAAGGACACTAAAATTTGGGGAAAAACTTTAAAGTAATAATCCCAGAGTGATTTTGCTTAGTGTCCTCTTGAATGTTTTCTTAGTGGTAGGGAACTGGTCAAAAATCTGGAAATCCCTGGCTTGGAGCACATTTTAACAAAATTATTAGTTTATTTTGCAACATTTTTCTAATGGATTTAGTTACAAGAAAGCTATTTATAAATGATGAAACATGAACTATTAGGTAATAAATATTTTTTCCATTTTTAAATGTAGACATATTCAACCAGGCAAAATAAAAATCTATAACATAGATTTTACTTTACAAAATATATTCTACTTTGCAGTGAAAAGTAGGGACTAATAAGCTGTTTTGATTTTGTATTACCAGATATGTAAACACAGGATATTAAATTGTCACCCAACATTTGGCATATTGGAAATGCCTGTACTACAATATGATGAGTAACTAAGAAGTCTAGCTACTAATTCTGTGGAATATAGTCATGCTTTTCAAATTCACACCAATTATATACACTGAGAAAAAGAATTTAAATCCACAAGCAAATCCATCAAGTTTAGTTACACAGGCTTAGAGCACTAATAAAAGTATTTAAGAACTCCCTTTCAATTTAAGGTAAATTTTTCTTTTGTGAGAATTATATACCCAATTTTGAAAACAAAACAAAACAAAACAAAACAATACAACTGACCTACTTAAATGCCAGAATTAATCCTCTATTATCAGGGGCAAATGCATTAATACGATTTCATTTCATTCAGCAATCATTTATTGAACTGCAATGTCTGAGGGGATTGAGTGTGCTAACAAGGGACACTAAGGTTAGTGAGAATACTATTTGCAGAGGTAAAATGTAATGATAATGGTGACAATAAAAATGAAGACAAGTGATTTTGACACATTTACAGAAGAATCAACAGAATTTGGCAACTGTGATACAGTACTAAGAAAGGTGAAAAAAATCTGAAAGTCTTTTCAGGCTTGAGTCCTAGGGCCTGAAAGGGTACTGTTGTAAAAATGTAAAAAGGAAGTTGAGAGAAAGAAGTGACTTGACAAAAATGAAAATGAATTCACAGTTTCAGGTGCACAGAGTTTGAGCATGCAAAAGAAAGATCTAGAAGTTATCTGGAAACAAAAGACTGACAAGTTTGCATCTAAAAATACAGATATGGTAGTTTAATAGAGAGGCAATAGTTGAAGCTATGGAATGAGATAACCAAGGAAAAGAGTCTAGAGAAAGCAAAAGCACAAAAGATATCTGGGGGGAAAACAGAAAGAGTTCAGTTAGGAATGGGAGGTGAAAGAAGAAGTGCAGTATAACACAGGCCAAGGGGGGAAAAAAGCCAGTGGCGGATGGATTAAAATTTCCAGTGCAGGGGCACCTGGGTGGCTCAACGGGTTAAGCATCGGACTCCTGATTTCAGCTCAGGTCATGATCTCAGGATCCTAGGATCGAGCCCCGAATCTGGCTCCATGCTAAGCATGGAGCTTGCTTGGGATTCTCTCTCTCCCTCTGTGCCTCCCCCCCATTCACACACTCTCTCTCTGCAATAAATAAATAAATCCTTTAAAAAAAATTTCCAGTGCATTAGGTATAAGAAAAAGCTATTGCTATTGTTTGATTGGCAGCAGAACAGGTGGGGCTGCTGGCATTTGTGAAATTAACAAAAATAATTTCAAAGAGGTGGTGGAGCATAAACCAGCCTGGTAATGCATGACTCAGTAAGCCCTGGAGGAGTGAATAAAAGTACTAGTTACAAATTCTCCTTCGGAGAAGTTTTGCGGTTTCATTTGCATCTGGAAAAGGAAAGGTCCTTCTACAAGTTTTTCATCTATTATCTCTGTTACCAAAATACTCAATGTTCTTTAAATTGTTCATGACTCATTTAGTCAAAATGATTTTCTTCAATTAATAATCACTTTATTTTATAAAGTGTTTATTTCCTAGACATACACTGAAATCATCTTTTAAAATGGCATACAAGGCCCTCATGATGCAGTTCTTGCCTTTCTTTGAAATATACCCATAAGTTTCCAACTCAACTATGCTCCAAATACACTGAACCCTGCTTTTCCGCTTTTGCACACACTATTTCCTATTTCCTCCAGGTGAAATGCTGTTCTCCTTATTTAATCTAAAAGGAGGACTCAGCTGAAAAATCAACCATTTTTAAGGCTTTCCTGACACATTTTTTCCCTCTGTGCTCTCACGGCAAGTTTATGGTTTACAAACACTACTCATGTTTTAAGTATCTGCACTGTAAATTAGCTGTTTACATGTTTGTCTTCCTTGGCTTGAGTTAACTGAGGGCCAGGACTGCTACTCTGCACCCCAAGAATATAGGATTTAGTAGGCACTAAATAAATGTTTGTTGAATGAAATAAAGAACATCTCAGGAAACCTTTAAAAAGGCAATTGATTTCTTTCTCTCAAAAAAAGGTGAGGAAGCATCCAATTTTAAGAATCACTGTCAAGATTCTATCACATTATGCTTTAAGGGAGACTCTGTTATTTAAAAAATCCGTCTTATAAAGTTAAAATTTTACCTTTATGTTTTCGTAAAAAATCAATGCTCTTCTGCAGAACAGTAGATTTGTCCATCTTCCTAGCATTACCAGGAAGCATGGATCCCAGTTCTTTAATGAGAACATTAAATTGATCTCTACGTTTCTTTTCAGATTTGTTTCTAGATACTCTGATGGAAAAAAAAAATTAAGCAGCTTTCAAACAATCCATTTGATTACACACATAGTTTAATACAATGCTCACTTTGGATACAACTACATACCATGTACTTCCATCAATATAGGTGGTAATAAGTATTTATCCACGGGTTACCAACAATGTACAGTTAATTTTCTTCTCAGCTTATCAGTGAAGAACTTACATATTAAGCATTTGGGAAACATGTTCTTAGGAAAATGCCAGTAAGACAAACCTCATTCAAATCTCAGGTTTTATTTAATCTAATATTTACCAGGAATATGTATTTTCCTTATTAGGTTATTATGAATATTACTGAGATACATTTGTGGAACTGCATATAATGTATAAATACAAATTATTCAAAATTACTAGTTAGGAGAAAGTTACCCATCTCCTGTAAGTTTTAAATTACAAACAAATCTAAAAATGAAAATCTCTCTACCCTCAGGCTTATCCATATAGTCTTCCTCTTTATTCCTGTATGCCAGGCTCCAGCACGGAGCTATAACCATTTGTTTGCATATCTCTCTCTCTCCATTAGGCTGTGTACACCTTGATAACAGAGCCCCAATTTTTTCATCTAAGTACTTAAGGGTAACAACTAACAAACAGTAAGCACTCAAAATATGCATGCCAAATGAATAATGAGTACTGTTGTATGTGAAGCAGCTAACCAGTAAACAAATACCAAGTGGCACCAAGACCTTCAGACAGTAAATACAATTATTTATATAGTAATTAATCATTCTATAATACCTCTAATTGTCTACTTTGTGAAGTTAGATTTTCTAATTCAGTTTTTGTTTAAGCAATGTATACTCATTTCCCAAAAGGTCAGAGGATAATTTTATTTATTTTTTGGTTTTCAGTAACAAAGAAGCATTTATTCTATATTAGTACTGGGAAAAAATACAATGGTTCAAACCTCTTAAGAAACATAATAGATACTAAAATCACTCCTTCATCAAACAGTGAGTGCTTGCTATAATAACAGAGACTATGCTAATAAAGGCTAGGGATACTGGGAAAAGACAAGCTCTTTCAAGAAATTTATCCAATTCCTACGGAAATTCAGAGGAACCAGAGATGGCATTCTCATGCACTGAACTGAGTCACGAAGGCTGAGTGAGAAAAGGACAGTAGTGGAGTGTATGCAAGGCACCGCAGGTACAGGAAACTTGTACAGGAATGAAAACCTATCACAAGTAGTTCAATCTCGCTAACATGGCCAATGAGTAGGCTTTCTGTGCCCCAGTATGCTAGAGCTGGGGGGGGAGGAGGTGGGAGACATAAATGCTGGAAAAAATCATGAAGTTTTTATGTTACATAAAAGGATTTTAATTTAATTCTGAAAGTCATGGGAAGGCACTGAAATGTTTTAAAGCAAAAAAGTGATGGGAACAGAACTGCTTGTTAATAAGGCCATTCTGGCATCAGAGTGATGAAAGGATCAATGCTTGGTGAAACAAATTCATTTAGCAAATACTCTTGAAAACTTACTGTATGGCAAACAAGCCTGGACACCACATGACCATTTAGGAGGCAAGTGCAACATCCTAGCCTATAAACCATGGCAGTGTCAGTGTTAACAGAGTAGTGTGGGTTTGAGGGTTAAGACACAGAACTATCCGTTTTAGGTAAATCAGACCTGGTTTGCAGTGGGAAGCAAAAGGGAAACCTAAGAGGATTCCCAAGTTACTGATAATGCTGTTTATTAATGTGAAATAAAAACATGTGATACCGGTTTTGGTGGACAGATGGCTTGGAGAGAATTTAGATACAATGAAATTGCCTGTTTCACATTTTAAAAGATACACACAAGAGGCTTAGATATGCAGATCTAGTTATATTCCTCTATAAAAGAGTAAGAAATAAGCATTTGAGAATTAGCATGTATGAAGTATCTGAACACATGAATTGGGATAAAAATAAAAGTCAATACTCACTGCATACTACTGATGTGCTAGGCACTACTACAAGCACTTATGAAATCTCATTTATTCCTATGAGGTAGATTTTCTTACCACTTTTCATTTTACAGATGACAACTCAGGCACAAAGGAGAACATGCCCAGTGCCAAACAGCTACCATGAAGTAATAATTCAAATCAGCCATTTTTATTCCAGGGGAAGAAAACATACAGAAATCACATATTGCCAACTCTATCACTGGATCACAACCACTAAAGCCAACTTCACTTCATATTACATTTAGTCTGGAACTTCTCAGCCCTTGTGATGACTTCACTGAGAACAGGCCACAGATGTTTCATTTTGAGGATGGGTATAAAACCCCCTTTGTTCTTGATTCAACACTAAGGTACTTGAACTCATCATTGTTTTAGTCAGAGCTCACTGTGGTCCTCCTTAATTCTGACAGTATAGTGAGGTTCTTTCTTTTTCTCCAATGTCTTCCAGAGCCACAGTATTTCTGGTTCCCTAAAAACATTATCAAACTTTCAGAGTCTTCAAAAATAGAATACACTTAGCTTACCTTATCCATCTATAAACTTGGCCTTTAAGACTGTCCAAGTCAATTCCTTACAGTTCTACCTCTTCATTCAGGCAAGACTGAAGAACTTTCCTTCACCAGATTGAAGTTAAGGGATAAGGGGTTGTCCTACATATTTTTAGCTTCAAATCCAGGTCTTTTTATTTCCTTGAATACATTGTATAGTTTTCCTCAAAATCTTCTTAGATATATTTTAATCATTCATTAAAGTATTCAGCAACTTACCTGGTTATTGTATTTTTCATATCCCAGCCCCCCCCCCATTTTTTTGCTAAATACAGACATGTAAGAACTATTACTTATTACATGTTTATATTTGTTATCTGTGTATAATACAACAACCACTACCCTTGTCTAAGCACCCACATAGTTCAACACAGCTGGAAAAAAAAAAACCCAGAAAGTGTTTACTACTCATTCTGAGGGACTATAAACTTTGCTATAATGCTACCTGGACCCTCCCCCTCCTGATACTCTAATTAACTGCCAACACTCCTATTTAAGGTAGAAGCCCTCATCAGTACCACCATGGCTCTAGATCCCATTCCCTCACCTACTTGAGGATACCTCTCCAACAAGTCTTCCCTCCCTTTTCCCACTGTCTACTTTCCCTTCTATGGGAGAATGGAGGCATGTGGAGGTCACAGGGGCCTAGCCTGAAAGAACTCCCAATCGCCAAAGCTGAAACAATTTGAGCAACAAACTAAGAGAGCAGTGGAGTATATAACCTAGAGTATAAAATAAACACATGAGTCCATACAGACATAAAAAAATGGGAAACAATGTTTTTACAGAAATATTCCAAATGTGTGTAGATACCCCCTCCTATGGGAGGTGGAGCTTAATTCCCCCCATTCCTACTCTGAAGGTAGGCTACACTAAATAACTTGCTACCAAAGAACAGAGTAAGTCAAGCGGAAAAGTGGTGAATCTGGCAAACCCTACCTTAGCCGAGTGATGAAAGTTAACATCCTTAGTGATGTCTTACAGATATTATATACTCATAATATGTGATGAGATGAGCACTTTTACAGGATACTTTTATTTAAATTATAAACTGCATACTGATAATCTAAGCTTTTCCACCTTGCTAATACATCTAAGTTCTTAAGACAGACAGCTTTTGGAAATCACTGATTTATGATTTATTTACTTTTACATTTACTTATTTATTCATTTATTTACTATTTTACATCTCAAGTTGAACTACCTTTTTGCTTTGTCCTTGTCATCTTCTTCCACCAACCCATCAAAAATACTACCATCTTCTCTAAAAGAAAAAAGAAAGTGGATAGAGAAAATAAGAGCAAACTCATTAAGCAACAGCAATTCCAAAATGACATGTGAATCAAATCAGTTATATCCTAGGATTTTTTGTAGAGTTAAAGGACTGTACAAATTCAAACTCAATTAACTGCTAACCTGTTTTCTAACAAGTATTAGAAAATTAAAGTTTATCCATGTTTAATTACATTTTTTTAAAAGTTTATCACAAATGTGAATTTTAAAACTACTTATGTACTATATATATGACCTACTAAACCAGAATTTAGTTTAATCAGAGGTTAATACCTTGTTTCAAACTGTTAGTAATCAATGAAACCTACAGAAAGTCAGTGTATTTGTCATATAAGAGCACAGCTTAAAAAATTTATTTGAGACATTCATGTTATAAAACCAGAAATCATTCATAAACAGCACAGTATCTAGCATTTAACTTATATTAACACATTTCATTCATTACTAATTCATTTGACAAATATTTATTAATACTCATGTGCCAGGCTCTGTTCTGGACAAGATTACAGAGCATTAAAGCAGTTAATCAAACACAGAAATCCCTGCTCTCCTACAGCTTATTTTCTAGTAGAACGAAAAAAATCAAGAAGGGAATACATGATGGAAAGTTTTATATTTTTTAAAAAGGGGTGATTTTTTATTTACTGCGATGTTACTTTAATCCGAGTGGTTAGGGAAGGACCTGCTGAGGTGCGGACATTTAAACTGAGATCTAAGTGACAAGAGGGGTTGGTTATGGGAAGATCTGGGGGAATAGCATTCTAACAAATGAAATCAAGAGCACTGGTGGCTAACTCCTTAACCTAAGTAGCAATATTAAATAATTTCATATGAATTCATAAATTCACTATTCACTACTTTAACCACACCTTTCTGTGGCCTATAAAGGCATATATAGTGCCTGCTGGACCAACTGCTGAGAACATCTGCAAATCTTGTATTATAGAGCTCCATGTCTGGACTTTCAGGGTTCCATGTGTGCTCTGCAATTTATGAAAACTTTTGTATGTATATGCATGTTATTGAGGAGAGAGTCCATAACTTTCATGATATTCCCAGAGATAATGAACTCATATTAAGAGTCACTGCTTCTGTCTGAACACAGACGTTATCTCTAGATACCATATTGTCTAGAATGGGAATTGGCAATCATCGAGAAGCATAATACCACATATTTAATCTCTTAGGAGCACTGAAGGAACACCCTTTCTGAGGAGACAACTATACATAGAGCCCACCTGAAAATATGGCATAGCCCCAATCTATGGCAGTGCAGCAGGCAGGCCTCTCTAAGGAAACTCCTTGCCCCTTAGGTCTTAAGTTCTGGTAGAGTATATATCTTCACTGTTTATCTCACAGGAAAGGGAGATAGGCTGGCCCCAGACGTCAAAGGTCACTTCTGTATACAACTCTAGCTACAAAACTCTTAAAGAATCCCCTATGGAAGAATCACACAGTACACTACAATAAAAATAAAGGAACTTCAGTGTCAGACAGACCAACACAGGTCATAATTCCAGCTCAACACTTAATTATGTGCCCTTAAACAAGTTATTCAACCTCCCTGACCTATCATTTCCTCAGCTGTAAAATCTCATGGATTATTATGAGATTAAATGAAGTAACATATAAAAAGTACTTGACAACAAAGAGCTGTCAAAGAGTAAGAGCTTAAAATATGTTACTGTATTTCATCAAATTAAAAACACCATTGATCTTTATAAAGACTTATGAGTATTTTATATGCCACCAAGACGGAAAAAAAAATGCTACCAATTAAACTACGATAAGGCAACTGTAAGATGAAGCTCAGTGTCAGAGGTGTTAAAATGTAAACAAACAAACAAAAAAGTCTTAAAATCAAAGAAACAAGGTTTATCCTCCTCGTAAGAGTATGATTTAAAGACTATAATCTTAATAGGGGGGCCTGGGTGGCTCAGTCGTTAAGCGTCTGCCTTCGGCTCAGGTCATGATCCCAGGGTCCTGGGATCGAGCCCCGCATCGGGCTCCCTGCCCCACAGGAGGCCTGCTTCTCCCTCTCCTACTCCCCCTGCTTGTGTTCCCTCTCTCGCTGTCTCTCTCTCTCTGTCAAATAAATAAATAAAATCTTTTAAAAAATAAATAAATAAAAAAATAAAGACTATAATCTTAACTAATAAAATCCTAATTATAGTTACCACTTATCAATCACAAATGCTAAATGCTTAAAGGGATGGAGTTAGCACCAATAGATAAGGAGAAAAAAACAAGACATAAGGAGATAGAAGATTCCATAAGATGCCAAGGAAACATTTGCCACTGCCACAATTTCTTTCAGAGGAGCTCTGACCAAATACTCAAAATTACAGTTCAAGATCTGTTTAGGACACAAACCATATGCTGCTGACTTTGGCTATAGATAATATCAATATGTCTTACTATTACACTGTTTGCTCAATATGGAAATTGAATGTAATAGGAATTATGTTTAAACATGAAACTCCTTTTATCAGTTTGATACAGACCATTACTCTAATAATCAATTTTAAAATAGCTTTATAGGATTCAAAATAAAGCGTCTTTAAAAACATACCTGTCAACAATCGAGCTCATTTTACTACAGCTTACGGTAAACAACATAACATAATACGTTTTCGTCTTGTGGTAGACATTTGTACTTCTCCTTGGGTGGAAGGAAAAATAAACAGTCATTAGTTTTCAAAAAATTTACTTCTGCAAACATAGTAATGTTGAGGAACACTGTAGGTTATCATAGAGAATTCAAATGTTTTGGTTTGTACCCAGGGCTGAAACATTATTTTCAAGCAAATAGCTGGGGCACATGTGAGGCTTCCTTCTAAAAAAGGAACACGGGGGGAAAAAATTGAGGATTCATTTTCTATTATAAAGTAATAAAAAAGGCTACTCTTAATATTTAGCATATATATTAATTAGAGCATGTAACTGTGAATAGGTTATAATTCAAAAAGGTATGTACACCCCTATGTTCATGCATCAGTATTTACAACAGCCAAGATAGAGAAACAACCTAGGGGCCTATCGATACAGATAAATGGATAAAGATGTGGTGTGAGTGTGTGTGTGTGTGTGTGTGTGTGTGTGTGTGTGTGTGTGTACAGTGAAATATTACTCAGCCATAAAAAAGAATGAAATCTTGCCAATCTTGACAACATGGATGAACCTAGAGGGTATCATGCTGGGTGAAATAAGTCAGACAAAGACAAATTCCGTATGATTACATTTATATGCGAAATCTAAAACACAAAACAAAACAGACTCATAAATACAAAGAATAAACTGGTAGTTGCCAGAAGGGAGGGAAGTGGGAGGATGAGTGAGCTAGGTGAAGGGAAGTAATGTGTACAAACTGCCAGTTACAAAATAAGTCATGGGAATAAAAAGTACAGCACAGGGGCGCCTGGGTGGCTCAGTCGTTAAGTGTCTGCCTTCGGCTCAGGTCATGATCCCAGGATCCTGGGATTGAGCCCCGCATCGGGCTCCCTGCTCAGTAGGAAGCCTGCTTCTCTCTCTCCCACTCCCCCTACTTGTGTTTCTTCTCTCACCATGTCTCTCCCTGTCAAATAAATAAATAAAATCTTAAAAAAAAAAAAAAAGTACAGCACAGGGAATATAGTCAATAATACTGTAATAACACTGTATGGTGACAGATGGTAACTACACTTATCATGGTGAGCATGTGTAATGTACAGAATTGCTCAGTCACTGTTTATACCTGAAACTAATATAACACTGTATGTCAACTATTCTTTAATTTAAAAAATGTAATCAACAACAAACATTTGTTGAAAGCCTATTTTCTATTAAATAGTAGGCTAAACTTTAGGGATACAAGGATAAAAGACACAGTCCCTAAAAATCTGCAATTGAATAGGGAGACAGATACCTAAATAATAATAATAAAAGAGAGGATATAGAGTATATAGAGGATATAAAGTATATAGAGAGGAGTCAAAGGAAATATTCTTGATGACAATGAGTTTGACAGGTAGTCTAGATTGTTACTAAAAATATGGTGCAAACTACTGGGTATTTACCCCAAAGATACAAATGTAGGGATCCGAAGGGGTACGTGTACCCCGATGTTTATAGCAGCAATGTCCACAATAGCCAAACTGTGGAAAGAGCCAAGATGTCCATCAACAGGTGAATGGATAAAGAAGATGTGGTATATATATACAATGGAATATGATGCAGCCATCAAAAGGAATGAGATCTTGCCATTTGCAACGATGTGGATGGAACTGGAGGGTATTATGCTGAGCGAAATAAGTCAAACAGAGAAAGACATGTATCATATGACCTCACTATGAGGAATTCTTAATCTCAGGAAACAAACTGAGGGTTGCTGGAGTGGGGGGTGGGGTGGGAGGGATGGGGTGACTGGGTGATAGACACTGGGGAGGGTATGTGCTCTGGTAAGCACTGTGAATTGTGCAAGACTGTTGAATCTCAGATCTGTACCTCTCAAACAAATAATGTGATATATGTTAAGAAAAAAAAAAAAAGAAGATAGCAGGAGGGGAAGAATGAAGGGGGAGAAATCGGAGGGGGAGACAAACCATGAGATACGATGGACTCTGAAAAACAAACTGAGGGTTCTAGAGGGGAGGGGGGTGGAAGGATGGGTTAGCTTGGTGGTGGGTATTAAAGAGGGCACGTTCTGCATGGAGCACTGGGTGTTATGCACAAACAATGAATCATGGAACACTACATCTAAAACTAATGATGTAATGTATGGTGATTAACATAACAATAAAATTTTTTTTTTTAAATTGGTGCAAAGACCATCAGCACTGGCATCATCTGAGGCCTTGTTAAAAGACAGTCCTACTGAATCAGAATCTACATTTTAACAAAGTCCCCATGTGATTTGTATGACCATTTGAGTATGAGAAAAATAGACTAGAGGACAAGAAAAGGTAGTATCTGAAAGGATGCGAAGCCACAAGAATGGCAATTTGTAAAGGCACAGGCCTTTATGAGACAAGGGAGCATCCTATTTGAGAAACTTAAGAGGTTTAGCATTTTCTTTAGAGAAAAATCTAGTCGTGTTACAAGTTAAACTTTAATTACTAGAGCATAAAATGAGAATAAGAGTGGATAGAAGGGTGAAGGCAAGACAAGTAGAAAAGAGCCTTACTGGGATGTGCCTGGCTGGCTCAGGCAGTACAGCATGCAACTCGGTCTAGGGGTTGTGGGTTCAAGCCCCACCTGGGTGTAGAGATTACTTGAAAAGAAAAGAGAAAAGCAAAGAAAAGGAGGGAGGGAAGAGCTTTTTTTATAAGGAGTCTCATATCCACACTGAAGGAATTAAGACTTAGTACTTTAAAAACGGAATCATAAGCCTAAAATTTGTCATCTTATATTCTATAGCTTTTCTAAAATGTAAGGCAGGTTTTATTCACACAAGATACTTATATCCTACAGTCGCGAATTAAATATTGAACAATCACCTTAATGCTAATAAAAACCCTAACAATTTTGAGGCATGAGATATTCACTATTTTCAAATGTACAGGCACGATGGAGCGAGCGAATGGTCCTTGCTCAATGATACTGTAGAGCCCATGTGGTTATGGCTACAGAAGTAAGAACGCAAAGGGCTAAGAGCTCTTAAAAGAAAATAAGTGGGAAGTCAGAGGTAAAAATAAAAAGAACTAACACTAGATAAGATACCGGTTTTGGGGGGTTTTTTTTGGTTTTTTAAAGATATTATTTATTTGACAGAGACACAGCGAGAGAGGAAACACAAGCAGGGGGAGTGGGAGAGGGAGAAGCAGGCTTCCCACTAAGCAGGGAGCCCGATGCGGGGCTCAATCCCAGGACTCTGGGATCATGACCTGAGCCGAAAGCAGACGCTTAACGGCTGAGCCACCCAGGCGCCCCTAAGATACCGGTTTTAAGTGTCTGGGTCAACATCAGCAGATGGAACATGGAATTACACAATTTGAGAGTTAGAAGAGACTTTAAAGATGACCTAAGCACAACAATCTGGTCTAAGAGACATGCCTATCATCACAGTAATAAAAGAGGCTGGTTCTGTTACAGAACAAAAAGAACAGTGCAAAGGTAACAGCAAAGTAAAGTTTCACTTTAAAGTAAAAAGGCCAGATCTGAGCCTTATGTGGCACCAAATATATGCTTCTTTAATTATCAAAAGGTAGAATATAGGACAAACTAGGAGAAAAAAAAAAAAAAAGATCCCAAGAATTAGGGTTTAGACTGTAGGAAGGGCCATCCTAACTGAACCCAAAATGGTTTAGAAGATACAGGCCAATGCTTTATTAGGCTATTTTACTAATGTTGTTAACAATATGCTTTCCAAACATTTACTGCGCTGCTAACTGAACAACTTAAGACTATATGTTTCTCTAACAGTCTAGTCGAAGATCTTTTTTTCTCCTTTCTAGCCAACTGACGGTATATTTACGGGAAAGGGAAGGGAAGAAGTGAAATAGACCCAACTAAGTACTCTAGAGCCAACTGTAAGGAGTTTCCTCTTCACTTCTTTAAATGGTGCCAAATTAATTTTCTCAAAACACAATGGTAATGGGGGAACAGCCAAAAGGTCTTGTTTTGGAACTACCCTAGGCCTCACATTTTCAGTACCAAAAAAAAACTATCCAGAGTCACATTTCCCATGCTATGGATTCTAAGCATTCAGTTTTAAAAAAATAAGTGATGTCCCTGTACACAGCATGGAATTTCAAGTATATAATCCAATACAGGTCAAATTTTATTATTAAATTAAATAATAATGTCGGGCGCCTGGGTGGCTCAGTTGGTTAAGCGACTGCCTTCGGCTCAGGTCATGATCCTGGAGTCCCGGGATCGAGTCCCGCATCGGGCTCCCTGCTCAGCGGGGGGTCTGCTTCTCCCTCTGACCCTCTTCCCTCTTGTGCTCTCATTCTCTCTCTCAAATAAATAAATAAAATCTTTAAAAAAAAAAATTAAATAATAATGTCTTTTTTCTTGGGGGCTCAGGTCATGATCTCGGGGTCGTGGGATGGAGTCCCACATAGGGCTCCATGCTCAGCACGGAGTCTGCTTGTCCCTCTGCCCCTCCCCCTGCTTATGCACATGCTCTCTCCCTCCCTCTCTAATAAATAAATTCTTTAAAAATCTTCTTTCTTAAATACTGACATTACTAGGCCAGCATGGTATACAATAATGTCTTTGAAAGGATCAGTTGCAGTTACTAGAATCCAAAGTTCACAAATTAAATTACCAAGGATCAAGTTTCAGCTAGGAATCAACCACTCCTTTACATAAGCAACTTGAGCTCTAAGTCACTCAGTGATGACTTCCCAGCTTTCCAGTGATATTACTATTTTATGATGTAAAGGGCAAGAATGGCAGAAGTCTTTTATAAATATCATTTTAAAAACAAGCTTTAAAAAATATTTATGAGGGACCCCTGGGTGGCTCAGTCAGCTAAGCGTCTGCCTTCACTCAGGTCATGATCCCAGGAGTCCTGCATGGGGCTCCCTGCTCACCGGGGAGCCCGCTACTCCCTCTGTCTGCTGCTCCCCCTGCTCGTGCTCTCTTGCTCTCTCTCTGATAAATAAAATCTTTAAAATATATATATATTTTAAAAATATTTATGAAATGGGCAGATATTAATAACTAAGAAACTTTATAAAACATTCAAACTTCGCCAAATACAGAAGCAGATATGTTTTTAATTCAGTATGCAACATTAAACATAATTAACAGAAAATCTCAGTGCCTGGAAATCCATCTTTGGAAAAGAACCCTTATATATAAAACAACACATTCTATATTAAAAATAAACTGTGCAGTATCTAATGACATGATACTAGTCCTCTGAATCCCATCTGCTGTCACCTCTCAAGGCTTTCCATTCCTACCTACATCACGAATTCCTCTCTTGATAACTGGATTTTTCTGATCAACATCTTAGTATTTTACCTTAAAAAACAAAACAAAACAACCCTTGACCCACCAACCCCCTTCAGGTACTACCTCTCCTTTTCTGCTCCTTCTCACAGGAAAACTGCATGGCAGAGTACAGTTGCTGTTTCAACATCTTTAATTCCATTCTCTCCCTTCCTTTAAAATTTAGTGTTTATTTTCACCAATGTATACATGTTCAAAGTCTAAAGTGTCCACAGAGTTTTACAAGACTTATTAAAAAATCAGAAGTCCTCTGTCCTCTGATCCCCATTTCCCACTTTCCACCACTTTCACCTCCTGAACTGTTTCTTCTGGCAGTCAATGCTCCAATATCCTTTATTTTGTTACTTCTTGATTCCTCCGTTTTAGGTAGGGTGCCTAACAGTCCTAATTTATTCAAGTTGTCCCAATGTAATTATTAAAATGTCTCCTTTTGCTCTCAAAAGAGTCTTATATTTCAGGCATAATCTACTGAACTGCACTAAGAAAAATAAGAATTTAGTTCTCTTTGACTCCCCCATCCTTACCTCATATACATGCATACTTGCCCAAATTGCCAGTATCATAATTTTGGCTAGGTGGTTATATTCAGAGTTAACATTACAGTGACTCTCTAAATGCAATTCACAGCTGAGTCATACAGCATACAATTGCCTCCCCTTTCTAAATAATTTTCCCTAGAGTTGATCATTGTTTTATTATTGACTTTTCTATAGACTTATCACCAATTCAGCCCCAAACTCTTCCCTGTCTAAATTTCCTCTTAATATCTTCAAACACACACATTCTACCAATTTAATCTCATAGCTATTTATCTTGGTAGCTTCTGACCTATTCCTGTTGGGACTGGATGCTCTCTATAACCAGCAACCAGTGATCAAAATCTCAGTTTTACTTTTCCACTCTTCCACTGAGTTTTTCATTTCTAATTTAATTGTTTTTCTTTCATGTTTCATGGATTTAGCATCTCCTCTTACCTCTCTGAAACTATTAAAGAATAGTTTTGTGTTTTAATTTTTACCTGCCTGCCTGGTCACCATTTCCCCTAACCTGGTATTTTCCTTTGGCATGGTATTTGGCTCTCACATAAGAGGTTTTCCTAAAATGTTTAGTGATCTCTGGTTACCAGCTCATTTAAGGGTGGGGTCTAAAAAGATCACTGAAGCTCTGTGTGATAGGGCTTGCTGACTATGAACTTTATTGCAGGGATACCATGGTGGTTAGAATATTTCTTTGGGGAAATTCTTTAAGTCTGTATCTTCAGCCCTTTTCTCTTAGGCTGGTTACAATTTCCAGAAAAGAATCTTCTAAACTACTGACTGAAAATTATAAAAAAATGGTAGCCTCGGTTCTTAATCCCCCTATTTTCAATATGGTACTCCCATTCTCAACCACATTTGGTGCATCTCTATTTTATCCTTGGTAGAGAATAAATCTTTAGCCTTCTGCTAAGATAGGGATGGGGTAGTTGCCTGGCATTCCAAGGTCAAGAAAAGGATCTATGATTAGTCCCACTCTTACTCCTTTGCAGAAGTAAAGTGTGCTCTCAATTCCTGACATTTTAGAGGTTCTATAGTGCCAAAAAAGTTTGTTTCTCATCATTCTCACAGCTGGCTCAGGATTCTAAGATCCATAAGATAGACATCACACTTCCTTTTGCTTTTCAGCTTCCAAAATTTTGTTGTAATTGTTTCTTCTCTTCTCTTTGTTCTTGTGAAGTTATGTCTTTTGTTAAAAAAAAAAAAAAATCCTTCTACTTTAGCTTTAATGGAGTTTCAAGAAGAAATAGAATTGTATTTTTTGCCATCTTTAACTGGAAATTCCCCATTTTTCTCTTCATCAATTTTAATCAGGCTTTCACCCTCACACACTCCCACTGAGATTGTTCACTCTTTTTAGAGTTATAAAAGACATTCATGTTACCAAATCTAATGGCTCCTTCACTCTCTATTTTACCTCTTGGTAACATATGATGTAACTGATCACCTCTGCATTAATTACTTTTCTTTTTTTACCTTCTGTGACAGAACATTATCCTGATTTTTTACACATCTCATTGGCTGTTCCTTCTCCTCTGATTAATACTGGCATGTCCTAAGGCTAAATCCTTCTTAATCTATGTACACTTCCTAGATAATTTCATCCAGACATACTCCTCTAAGTATCTCCCTATACCAATAAATCCCAAATCCACACCCCTAGACCAAATTCTCAACCTCAGAGTCTTATATCCAACTACCTTTGATATTTCTACAGATTCTACAGGTGTCTAAAATATTATACAGCAAAAGAGAACACTTGACTTTCTTACAGAGAAAGCACTCTTACAGAGTACTCTCTTTCAGAGCATTCTTTAATTCTGCTAATTTACAGAATTTGCTTCTCTCCCAGTTTTCTTCTCCAACCTAAATTCCATATACTCTTCCCCTCATCTATTATACTCCAGTCACATTTTCTCTTTCTGTTCCTCAAGTATTCCATGGTCATTTTTGTTTATTGCCTGTTAATCTCCTCTCTCAGATCTTCATAGGGCTGGCACATTCTTGCCATTCAGATCTTAACTGAAATATTCTTCTTCAATGAGAGCTTTCAAATATTTCATATTTCTTTCAATAATGAAGGCAGTCACCAGTCTCTATCACATTATCCATTTTAATTCTCTGCATTGAACAACAAATGTTTCATTGGTTTATTATTTGTCCTCCCTCCCTTTAGAATGCAATCCTAATGAGAGCAGGGACAACTTCTGTCTTGTTCACCACTGTATTCTCAGTATCTAAAGTAGCATCAAGTATTTGGAATAAATTAATACAACAGGAAAATTTTTAAAATAAAACATTCCTCAAATTAGTATGTCAAAATAAGTTTATGGATTCATTTATATATTTTGCTGGAAATACACTCTAAGATACCTTTTCATTACCTTTTGTATTTTTTGGATCTTTTGAACTGATTCTTCAGAAAACTATAGATTCAATGTATTCTTCTATATGGCTGACCATCACTCTCAGAATTCTGTTTAAACAACAAAAAAATTTATTAGATTTACTTAACTTATATAAAAGTTTATCATGAAAAAGTTTTAAAGTAATTTTTAAACAAAATTTAGAACTTAGTCACAAAGTGTACATAACAAACGTTAAACTCTACAAATTGTTTCTGAGACACAAAAACTTAAAGAATGAAAACAATTAATTCTACTATAGAAGTTAAAACACAAAGGTATAAATATAACTACAAAAATACATTAATAAGATACACAATAAAAAGATGTAATTTGTGATGTCGATAACAAAGTGTGAAAGGGAGAGACATGTAAGAGAGTTATGAAGCACCATCAATTTAATATAGATTGTCAAAACCATAAGATGTTTTATGTAAGACCTATGGTTAAGCACAAAGAAAACATCTATGGAGGATACACAAAAGGAAATGAGAGAGGAATCAAAGCATGTCACACGCACACAAAAAAAACCCCAAAAAACCCAAGAACAAAAACAAGAAAAACAAACAAAGACAATAGGAGGAACAAAGTGACAAAAAACTACAAGACAGTCAAAAACAAATAACAAAATGGACACAGTAAGTCTTCCCTATCAGTAATTACTTTAAATATAAAAGGACTAAAGTCAGCAATCAAAAGAGTAGCTAAATGGATCAGAAAAAGTAAGATCCAACTATTTCCTGTCTACAACAGAGTCAACTCTAGATTTAAAGACATACAGAGGATGAAAGTAAAAGTGAAAAGATATTCTATGCAAATGTAACCAAAAGAGAGCAGGAGTGGCCATACTTCTATCCAACAAAATAAACTTTAAGTCAAAAACTGACAAGAGGCAAAAAAAGGACATTATATAATGATAAAAGGGTCAATTCATCAGGAAGATGTAAGAATGATATATACACCCAACATGAGAACATCCAAATATTTGAAACAAATACTGATGGAACTGAAGAGTGAAACAGATAGCAACACAATAATAATAGAGATTTCAATACCCCAGTATCAAAAAGGATAAAATATCTAGACAGAGTATCAATAAGGAAACAGGCAACTTGAATAACATTACAGACCAAATCAACTTGATAGACATATACAGAACATTCCACCCAACAGCAGCAGAATACACATTCTTCTTAACTGCACATGGAACATTCTCCAGGACATACCACATTTTAGGTCACAAAATAAGTCTTAACAAATTTAAGAAGACTGAAATCATACCAACTATCTTTTCTGCCAACAATGGAATGAAACTAGCAATCGATAACAAGGAGAACTGAAAAATTCACAAATGCATGAAAATTAAACAACACACACCCTTAAGCAGTGGATCAAAGAAGAAATCAAAAGGGAAATTAGAAACTTGGAGACAAACAAAAACATAACACATCAAAACTTATGGGATGCAGCAAAAACAGTACTAACAGGGAAGTTTATAGTGGTAAATACTACATTAAAAAAGAAAAAATATCTTGGGGGCACCTGGGTGGCACAGTCAGTTAAGCATCCAACTCTTGGTTTCAGTTCAGGTTATGATCTCAGGGTCATGAAATCAAGCCCAGCATTGGGCTCCATGCTCAGCACGGAGTCTGCTTGAGATTCTCTCTAACCCCTCTGCCCCTTCCCCCAGCCCCACTCTCAATTAAAAATAAATAAATAAATCTCATAAATAAAACAGAATCCAGTTCTAAAAAAAAAAAAAAAAGAAGAAATCTCAAAAATGAACCCTAACTTTACACCTCAAGGAACCAGAGAAAGAGCAAACAAGCCCAAAGTTAGCAGAAGGAAGGAAATAATAAAGACTAAAGTAGCAGATGTAAACAAAACAGAGGATTAACAATAGGAAAAAAATTAAAAAAGGAGTTTTTAGAAAAGATCAACAAAATTGAGAAACCTTTAACTAGACTAAGAAAAACAGGAGAGAAAACTCAAATCAGAAGTAAAAGATGTTGGGCGCCTGGGTGGCTCAGATGGTTAAGCGTCTGCCTTCGGCTCAGGTCATGATCTCAGGGTCCTGGGATCGAGTCCCGCATCGGGCTCCCTGCTCCTTGGGAGCCTGCTCCTCCCTCTGCCTCTCTCTCTCTCATGAATAAATAAATAAAATCTTTAAAAAAAAAAAAAGAAGTGAAAGATGCAGGGACGCCTGGGTGGCTCAGGAGGTTAAGTGCCTGCCTTCGGCTGGGGTCATGATCCCAGGGTCCTGGGATCAAGTCCCATGTCAGGCTCTTTGCTCAGCGGGGAGCCTGCTTCTCCCTCTGCCTGCTGCTCCCCCTGCTTGTGCTCTCCCTCTCTCTCTCTCTGACAAATAAAAAAATCTTAAAAAAAAAAGTGAAAGATGCAGTACTACAACTGACACCACAGAAATACAAAGATTCATAAGAGACTACTTACTATGAACAATTAGACACCAACAAATTAGATAGCCTAGAAGAAATAAATTCTTAGAAATACACAACCTACCAAGACTGAGTCATAAAGAAGTAGAAAATCTGCACACACCTGTATGACTAGTAAGGATACTGAGTAATCAAAAACCTCTCAACAAAGAAAAGCCCAGGACCAAACAGATTCAATGGAAAATTCTACCAAACATGTAAAGAAGAATTAATTAACATCAATCTTTCCCAAACTCTTAGAAAAAATTGAAGAGGGAACACATCCAAACTCATTTTATGAAGCCAACATCACCTTGATACCAAAGCCAGAGAGACTCTGCAAGTAAAGAAAACTACAGGTCAATATCCCTAATGAATATAGACGCAAAAATCCTCAACAATATACTAACAAACTAACAAACCAAACCCAAGAGCATATTAAAAGGGTAATACACCACGACCAAGTGGGATTTATCCCTGGGGTACAAGCATGTTTCAACATACAATAATCAATCAATATGATACAGCAAATCAACAAAACAAAGCATAAAAATCACATGAATTTGTCAATGCAGAACAAGCATTTGACATAATTCAACACCCTTTCATGATAAAAAGCACACAATAAACTGGAACAAATAAAATTTCTCAAGATAACAAAGGCCATATATGAAAAGCCCCAAGCTAACATCATGATCAACAGTGAAAAACTGAAAGCTTTCCCTCTAAGATGAGGAACAAGGCAAGGATGCCCACTCTTACCACTTGTATTCAACACTGTACTGGAAATTCTAGCTAGAGTAATTAGGTAAGAAAAAAAAGGCTTACACAAATCAGAAAGTAAGAAGTAAAATTATCCCTGTTCACAGATGACATGATCTTATATGCAGAAAACCTTAAAGATTCCACAAAAAAAACCATTAGAACTAACAAATGTCAAAGTTGCAAAACACAAGATCAACACACAAAAATCAGGTGCACTTCTATATACACTAACAATAAACAATCTGAAAAGGAAATTTAAAAAAAATGTCATTTACAATAGCATCAAAAAGAATAAAATAATTAGTAACAAACCTAACGAAAAAGGCAAAAGACTTGTACACTGAAAACTATAAAATAGTTTTCTGAAATAAGAAATAAGACACAAGGGGCGCCTGGGTGGCTCAGTTGGTTGGGCGACTGCCTTCGGCTCAGGTCATGATCCCAGGGTCCTGGGATCGAGTCCCACCTCAGGCTCCCCTTGCTCTGCGGTGAGCCTGCTTCTCCCTCTGCCTCTGCCTGCTTGTGCTCTCTCTCTCTCTGTGTCAAATAAATAAATAAAATCTTTAAAAAAAAAAAAAAGAAATAAGACACAAATAAATGGAGGGAAGTTTACAGTGGACATACAAAGGATGTTTATAGAAGATTTAGTATCATTAAAATTGTCCATATTACCCAATGTCATCTACAGATTCAATGTAATCTCTATCAAAATCCCAATGGCATTCTTTGCAGAAACTGAAAAAAAAATCCTAAAATTCATATGGAACAACAAAGGATCTCAACTAGTCAAAAACAATATTGAGAAAAAAGAACAAAGCTGAAGGCCTCACACTTCCTAACCTGTAAACGTATTACAAAGCTACAGTAATCAAATGGTATGAAGTGGCATAAAAACGAACACATTGACCAAGAGTAAAGAAAAGAGAGCCCAGAAATAAACCTAGGCATATATGGTCAAATGATCTTCAACAAGTGTGCCAAGACTCCATAATCAGAAAGCATAATATCTTTAACAAACAGTGCTGGGAAAACAGTATATCCACATGCAAAAAAAGACTGAAACTGGATGGACCCTACCTTACACCATACACAAAAACCAAATCAATATGGATTAAAGACTTAAATGTAAGACTTGAAACTATAAAACTCCTAGAGGAAAACAAAAGGGAAATTTTCAGGACACAGGATTTGGAAATCATATCTTGGATATGACACCAAAAGGAAAGGAAACAAAAGCAAAAACTGACAAGTGGGACTCCTTCAAGTTAAACAACTTACGCGCAGCAGAAGAAACAAGAGTGAAAAGGTAATCTATGGAATGGGAGAAAGTATCTGATAACCATGTATATCTGATTAGGGATTAATATCCAAAATATATAAGAAACCCCTACAACTTAGCAAAACAACAACAAAACCCATAAATAACCCAATTTTTTAAAAAAAGGCAAATGACTTAAACATTTCTCCTAAGACATACAAATGGCCAACAGATATATGAAAAGATGCTCAAAATCCTTAATCATAAGAGAAATGCAAATCAAAACCACAATGAGATATCATAGCATCCCTGTTAAAATGGCCATTATAAAAACAACAAAAATATAGAAAACAGAAATAAATAAGTTTGGCAAGGATGTAGAAAAATTGGTACTTTGTTCATGGTGGGTAGGAATGTAAAATAGTGCCACCACTATGGAAAACAGCAAAGAAAATTCTCAAAAAACTAAAAATACAACTATCATATAATCCAGGAATTCCACTTCTGGGTACTTATGCAAAAGGAATGAGAACAGGATCTCAAAGAGATCACTGTACTCCTATATGTTCACTGCAGCATATTCACAATAGCCAAGAGGTGGAAACAACCTAACCAGTCCTTGGACAAATAAATGGATAAAGGAATGGTATATACATACAATGGAATATTATTTAGTTCTGAAAAAGAAGGAAATCCTTTCATACTTAACAACATGGATGAATCTTGAGGACTTTATGCTAAGTGAAATAAGCCAGTCACATTAGAACAAATAATGCATGATTCCACTTAACATGAGGTGTCTAAAGTAGTGAAACTGATAGAAGCAGAAAGTAGAATGGTGGTTGTCAGGGGCTTGGGGGAGGGGGAAATCAGGAACTGCTGTTCAATGGATACAGAGCTTCATAGTCATGCAAGATGAAAAAGTTTCAGAGATCTGCTATACAACAATGTACAAAGAGTTAACAGCACTATACACACTTAAAATTTTAAGAGAGCAGATTTCATATATGGTCTTTTCTCCCCATCCATTTAATCTATATATGTCTTTATATTTACAGTGGGTTTCTTGTAGACAACATATAGTTGGATCTTGTTTCTTAATCCACTCTGACAATCTGTCATTGAATTGGTACATTAGGCTGATACTCAAAGTGATTATTGATATAGTTGGACTAATAGCTACCATATTGATTACTGCTTCTACTTGTTGCCCTTGTTCTTTGTTCCCATTTTTGTCTTCCACTCTGTCTTTTGCCGTTTTCAGCATCTTATATGATTTTCTGAGCAGTTTACAGGATTCCTATTCTCTCCTTCCTTAGCATATTGGTTACGTTTCTTTTTCTTTACCTTTTTTTAGTGGTTTAGTGGTTTTCACTTTTTTAGGTGGTTACCCTAGAGTTTACAATATCATTTTTGAAGTTTTTTTTCTTTTATATATAGATATATTTTTTAAGTAACCTCTACCCTCAACATGGGGCTCAAACTCATGACTAGGCGCCCCTATAATATACATTTACAACTAATCCAAGTTCACTTTCAAATAAACTATACCACTTGACAAGTAGTATACCTTATAATAACCAAATAATCCTAATTCCTCTCTCCTATCCCTTGTATTGTCATTCATTTCACTTATACATAAGCATGTACGTATGTGTGTGTGTGTGTGTATATATATATATACACATACACAAGTATATACAAATTCATTATTGCTATTACTATGAACAAACTGTTATGTGAGGTCAATTAAGAATAAAAATAGAAGTTTATTGTTATTATTTTACCTTTACTTACTCCTTCTTCAATGCTCTATCTTATTTTACAAACTTCCAAGTTTCCAACCTATTCCATTTTCCTTCTCTCTAAAGAACTTCTTTTAATATTTCCTGCAAGGCAGGTCTACTACCAACAAATTCCCTCAATTTGTTTGAGAAAGTCTTTATTTCTTCTTCATTTTTCAAGAGTAATTTCACAGGAAAAAGAATTCTAGGTTGGTGAGTTTTTCTCTCAATACTTTAAATATTTCACTCTACTTTCTTCTTACTTGCACAGTTTCTGAGGGGAAGTCAAATGTAATTCTTTGTTCTTCTATAGGTAAGGTGTTTTCTTCCTCTAGCATCTTTCAGGATTTTTTTTCTTCCTACCTGATTTTCTATAGTTTGAAAATGATACGCCTAGGTGTTGTTTTGGGGGGGTACTTATCCTTCTTGGTGGTCTCTGAACTGGATCTGTGATTTGGGGTCTGACATTAACTTGGGGAAATTCTCAGTCATTATTATTTCAAAAGTTTCCCCTTTCTCCTGGTATTCCCATTACACACATGTTACAACTTTCATAGTTGTCCCACAGTCCCTGGATATTCCGTTCTTTTCGGTCTTTGTCCTCTTTGTTTTTCATTTTCAAGGATTCTACGACGATATCCTCTAGCTCAGAGGTTCTTTACTCACGTGTCCGGTCTACTAATAAGCCCATCAAAGGTATTCTTAATTTCTGGTACAGTGTTTAACTCCTTATCTACCTTTTTAGGATTTCCATCTCTCCACTTACACTGCCCGCCTGTTCTTGCACATTGTCTATTTTATCCATTAGATCCCTGAGCACATTAAATAGTTTAACTTTAAATTCCTGATCTGATAGCTCCAACATCCTTGTGCCATGTCTGGTTCTGATATTTGCTCTTTCCCCTCAAATTGTGTTGTCTTTTGGTATGCCTCGTAATTTTTTCTTGATTGCTGGACATGATGCACTAGGTAAAAGGAACTGCAATAAACAGGCCATTAGTAATGTGGTGGTGGGGTGTGGAGGCGAGAGGGGAAGCATTCTATAGTCCCATGATTAGGTCTCAATCTTTCAGTAAGCCTGTGCATCTGGACTGTGAAGTTCATCAATGTTTCTCAGGTTTTTTTCTCCCTCCTTAAACATGGTTAGAGTAGGTAGGCATTTGGTATTTCCCTTCTTCCAGATGAGTTAGACTCCCGTTAACTAGTTTCCCCTGAGAGTGGGTCTTGTTAAGAACACAGCACTCTGGTGTATTTCAAAATGGTTCTTTTTCCCTTACCCCTGCTGGAAGCAAGAGGAGATATTTCTGATATTCACTGTGGGAACCTGGTTGAGCTCTTAGAGGTAAATCTCACAATATTGTTGAGGCCCCCAATGATTGGGTCCCTTTGGAGTTTTCAATCATCAAAGTCATATATAGTGAGCCTCCAGCAACTTGTCAATTACAGTTCTGGTTCTGCACTGGTTTCTGAGGTGGTTCCAGCTCCTTAGTCTCTGTTCTAAGAAGCTGTGACTTCCTGTATTTACCTGACTCTCTAATCTTAGGGAGATTGCCCTGTGATCAAATTTTCCCTGTGCCCCCCGCCTTTTTTATGCATCTAAGAATTGATTTTTTCTGACCATTCACCTTTTTACTTGTTAGGACAAAGTGGTGACTTTGTTATTTGTTTTCTTTTTTCCGTATAATCTTTTTAAACCCTAAAAGTTAGTGTCACTTTAATAAAATAATTTTAATGTTTAAATCACCAAGTGTATTTTTACCTAGGAACTTTAAAGTAAAAAAAAAAAATTTATGACAGACTCAATTTTTTTCAATTTTTATTACAGTAAAAAAATTACAGAAAAATAAAGGTACAATAGATTAAGGCTGTCAATTACTCATTTTAAGTCAGTAAGTATTTAAGAATCAAGAGAAGTTCAAGCTCTATGTTAGAGATTATAGGTACTAAATAAATTTAAGTAACTAGTTAACAACAAGGAATTTCTTAGGCTTTTTCCTGTAATAGACCATGGTACAAATTAATGACATTATCTAAAGCATTATAACACCAACTGTACAGAGGCTGCCACAGTATTTACTATTTAATAGTTTTCCTGTGAATTAGTTCTCAATAGTTCAAATGCTTGCTTTAAGAATGCCAATGAACATATATGAATTACTTTCACGGAAGTCTCTGCCTCAGCTAATATAAAAATGGTCACGACTCAATAGTGACTGATAATCATCTTTACATAATATTTATTAAAGAGTCAACTATTCACATATAGCTGGTTCATATTTGGTTTCTCCCACTGTCTCCCTACTTTCTGTGTGTGTGTGTGTGTGTGTGTTTGCACACACACGTGCATACTTTAGTTTTCATTTTCACCTTCAAGAAGGAAAATGAGGGTGAATTTTACTCAAATTTTTTGGTGCTGTAAACTTCAGGAACCTGTCAGTTATCAATGTTCTTTCACTGACAAGGAGAATTAGGAATTACTGTGTTCTTACTATTTTTCATTGTAGAAGTGGAATATCACTATAACATTCTCATTGACAATATTCTTCTAAATCACGAGTTTCTTCAAATCAGGAGTAATAATTTACTTATTTATCTATTACTAGGACCTGTCAGAGTATTCGACAAATCCTATTTCTCAACTGGCACTGGTGAATAACTGAATTAAATGAGACCAATTCAACCTTGCCACAAAATTAGTGCAAAACTTTACAGTCAAGTTTGCTTCTGACCCACCCAATGACCATTCTAAATTTTTTTATTTTTTTAAAGATTTTATTTATTTATTTGACAGAGAGGGAATGACAGAGAGAGGGCATGAGAGGGAGTAGGGTCAGAGGGAGAAGCCAACTTCCCACTGAGCAGGGAGCCCAATGTGGGACTCAATCCCAGGACTCTAGGATCATGATGTGAACCAAAGGCAGTCACCCAACCAACTGAGCCACCCAGGTGCCCCATTCTAAATTTTTTTGAATAAAGAATATAATTGTATATGCAAAATAACAGCAACAAAAAAGGATATTTTTTAATAGCAAAAGATGTATTTTTGAGAAAAGGCGATTTTTGATAACAAAACAATACTCTGGGAAATTGAAGGAATCAAAAATAAGTGGTCTGAGTCAAAAGCACCAGAGCAACAGGACTGAGTTCCTAAAATGTGCATGAAACAAAATTCAGAAGCCAGATCCCTGTGTCCTAGTTAGTTTTAAGTACTTTGGGATAGTGCTACCCAGTCAGAATTACAGCAGCTAATAAACAGCATGCTGGAGGAGTCAGTATAAAACTTAAGATCTACGGAATTTAGAAAGGCATGGATGGAAATCTCTGGAAAATAACTAAACCACCCTAAGCCTCAGAATTCTTAGCTAAGAGGGTTCTTGTGAAGAATAAAAGATATAAAGAATAGGGATACCTATTTTTATTAACAAAATAAACACAAATGGCAACTCCCCCTTGGGAAAAAACAAACGGCTTAAACATTTGCAGCATGACAAAGGGTTAGTATCTTTACCACATAAGGATATTTAGAAGTTATTCAGAAAAATGTTAAAATCCAACCCCCCCACCCCCGAACCCTCCACCTTAGGCTTTCAATGGATTCACCAAAGCAGCTTTACCCAACCTGGGCCCCAGGATCATCTCAGATGCCCAGTGAAGAGAATTCCCAGGAAGGCTCAGCTGCCTCTCAAACTATCTCCGAAGTATTAATAAAGAACCTTAGTAAATTGACTCTCAACCCCAGTATCAAACTCCCTTCCCCTCTACCAGAATATCTACCCCAACAGCAGGACAGAGAGAAGAAACCACAGGGGCTTGTTGACCGCATCCTCAGCAGCAGGAGGAGGGGTGGAATAAGGACTTTGATAACTGCTTGGAAAGAAAGGATGGAAAGGATGATGCGACTGATTCAATACCAGCACTACCTCAACCAGTGGTCCATGCTTCAAAAAAATCTACAGCAGAAGGAAACTGAGTCTGAATCAAGAGTGGAAAGATTTAGACGAAGCCGTCATCACTGCCTGCATCATAAAGATCTTTCTGAGGACGCCAGCATGGAGAATAATTATGACACAGAGCCTTTGTAAACATAAACTTTATTCTTGTACTGTTTCTTCTTGCTAGTAATTTTAGGATCATTATGCAGCAGAGCTTACGAAAGCTGCTCTATGTTAGGACAAACTGCATAATATTTTACTAATCTATGATATAAGCTCTGTCTTTTTTTGTATTTTTTCTACCTTGATACCAGTAATTTGTGAGGAATCCTGTAGTTTGCATCTGAATGACCTTAATATACTTCCACGTTTTGATTTGACCTAAGGAAGCTCTAATAGGTTTTGAATGTGGCCTGTGTGTTTGAGAAGCCTGAAGTCATTAAGATAAAACCTAGCATCAAAAACTGGAAGCTAAGTAACTTGTGCAGAAGGAATACACAGAAAACTTTGGGTGGTTTGGTTAGAGCATAATTAGGGCTGAGTGCACAGGCTAAATTTTCTGGTTTTCAAAAACTGAATTGTAATAAAAATTTTTTGATGTGCTATTTCAATTTTCAGTAGCAAATGTGTGTGTAGAGGATCTTATTAAAATCGAGACTTATTTGAAAAAAATAAAAATAAAATCCAACCCCCCAAAATGAGCAAAAAGTATAACCAAATGAGGCACAAAGAAAACAAATGGCTAATAAATATAAAATTATTCCTGGCTAGATATCAAAGAAGCTTTGTTATAAGTATTAGTGATTCCTTAAAAATTATACTTCATATAGTTATCATTCAGCAAATATTTACTGAGCACCAATATAAGTGTCCAACACTATGCTAATGGTAGTTTTAAAATGGCAAAACAGTCATATCAACTGCATTTGAGGCACTTCCCAAAGGCATGCACAAAATGCTCTGTGAATACATAAGAGGGACACAGAGTCGTTGAGGAAGCCTCCTGGAAGAAGTAATCCCTAAGTTGAGATCTTTAGGAGGAATAAAATTCACCAGGCCAAGAGACAGAGAACTGTGATGCCAAAAGAACAGTAAATGCAAAGGTCTGGACACATAAGCAAGAACTATAATTTTAGGGTACTCTAAGTAGTTCAGCATGATTAGAGCAAAAACCAAGGACAGGGTGGGGTAAAAACTGGGGGTCAGAGATAAGAATGATGAGGTGTGTATATCATGAAAGGCCACATGAAGGTTAAAAAAAAAATCACCTGCCCTTCAACGGCAACATGAAAACACTGAAGTAGCTTTAAGCAGGGAAGTAACATTAATAGTCTTGTTCTTTTGAAATATCATTCTGGCTACAATATAAAGAATGGAATGAAGAAGGCAAGACTAGAGTTAGGGAGACTAAGAGAAGAAGGTTATTATAATAATTCAGGCAAAATAATATAGAGGCAGAGGTTATATAAAGAAATATAAGAATTTTAATAAATAAGGGTACTGGATCGCTCAGTCGGTTAAGTGTCTGACTTCAACTTAGGTCCCGGGATCGAGCCTCAGATCGGGCTCCTCACTCAGTGGGGAGTCTACTTGTCTCTCTCCCTCTGCCCCAGCCCCCACTTGCATGCGTTCACTCACGCTCTCTCTAAATAAATAAATGAAATCTTTAAAAAAAAAAAAGAATTTTAATAAATGCTAAGATGACTAGACAGAACTTGTGATTAGTTATCAGAAGAAGTATGGTTCAGGAAGCAGTTGAGAGTATCACCCAAATTTTGGCTTGGACATCTCTGTGGGTTGGATAGGAAACACAGGAAGAATAAGCTGGAGAAAAAATGAGAGCTAATAATGACACTGAAAGCAGTGGCTACTATTTATTGAACACTTAGTATGTGCCCAGCATTCCTCAAAGTCTTCTCTCATTTAAGACTCTCAACAATCGGATGAGGTAAGCTCTATTATTATCTCCATTTTACTGATGAGGAAACTGAAAAACAAAGAGTATAGGTAAGCTAAGGAAGGTCATCAATAAAGCTGAGATCTGAATGCTGATAGTTTAGCTTGAACTATACTCTTTATCACTGTTACAGATACCTCACAAATACTTTAGATGATGGATTCAGTTTTAGACATGTTGTGTTTAAGATATCTAAGGGATATGCAAGAGGAAAAACATCCAGTAGATGGTTAGAAGTGAGCTTGGCATTCAAGAAAGAACTGGATGAAGATGTAAAGTGGGAGTCATCAACATAAATATATAAAGACAGTGATGGGATTTTCTAGGAAAAACATATAAGAAAAAGAAAGGCTAAGATTGAAACTTGATGAAAAATTAGTATTTTAGAAACCAGAAGACAACTAATAAAATGGGAAGGAGGCAGAGCAAGAAACTTAAAGAAATGAGCTCTGCCTATACTCTAAAAACTATAAAACATTAATGAAAGAATTGAAGATGACACAAACAAATGGAATGATATTCCATGATCATGGGTTGGAAGAATTAATATTGTTAAAATGTCTGTACTACCCATAGCAATCTACAGATTCAGTTTAATACCCATCAAAATATCAGCAGTATTTTTCACAAAACTAGAACAAATAATGCCAACATTTGTATGGAACCACAAAAGACTCCAAATAGCCAGAGCAATCTTGAGAAAAGAACAAAGCTGGAGGTATCATAATCATAGATTTCAAGATATATTACAAAGCTATAGTTATCCAAACAATATGGTACCAACACAAAGACAGACAAAGAGATCAATGGAACAGAATGGAGAACACAGAAATAAACCCACGCATATATGGTCAATTAATCTATAACAAAGGAGGAGAGAATATAGACAGTGTCTTCAATAGATGGTACTGGGACATGGAATATTACTCAGCCATAAGAAAGATCTTGCTATTTGTGACAACATGGATGGACCAAGAAGGCATTAAACTAAGTGAAATAAGTCAGACAAATACCATATGATTTCACTTATATATGGAATCTTAAAAAAACAAATGGACAAATAAAAAGAACAGAAACAGACCCATAAATACAAAGAACTGGTGGTTGCCAAAGGTGGAGGGAGGGGAGTCAAGGGATGGGCAAAATGGGGGCAGGGGAGTGGGAGATACAGGCTTCCAGTTACAGAATGAATATAAGTCATGGGAATAAAAGGCACAGTACAGAAAATATAGTCAATGGTATTATAATAGTGTTGTATGGTGACAAATGGTAGTTACTCTTCTGGTGAGCACAGCATAATGTATAGAGTTGTCCAATCACAATGCTGTACACCTGAAACTAATGTAACACTGTGTGTCAACCATACTTCAATAAAACAAAAATTTTTAAGTAATTTAAACAAGAATTAAACAAATAAAAAAAGAAATGGGCTCTGAAAACAGACTTCCTGGGTATGCATTATAGCTCAGTCCCTTTATTAGCTGTGGGTCTCAGACTAGTCACTTCATCTTTATGCATCATTTTTTCATTTTTAAAATGGATATAATAGTAGGTACATGCAGTTGTTCTGAGGATTAAATATGTTACATGTTTGGGATAGTACACAGAAAACAGCAAATGAATCTTAAATATGATTGGTGTTAATAGTATCAACTAGATGGCAAAGGATCAAAGAGAAGAAAGCCAAGAAGGATTAGCTGTCACTAAAATTAAAGGAAAAGAGTGTTTTGAGAAGTTGACAATGTTAATATTGCAGTGCAGACAAGATAATGACTGTAAAATGTCCATTGTATTTAATAACAAAGAATTTGATACCTTTGGTGAAGGAGCTATGAAACAGACACTGAGCACTGCTTTAAGACAGTAAATTAGAAATCCCTTTCTTAAAGTTTGGTGAGAAAAAGTTTAGTGAGATGTATCAATAGCTTGAAAATATTTATACCCTTTGACCCAGTAATTTTACTTTGAGAAAAAAGGAAACAATCAGAGGTGTAGCCAAAGTTTTATATTCATTGTACTATTGTGCACAATCTAGTAAAGTTAGAAAGAATTTAAGCATCTAATAGCAGTAACATTGGCATCAAGATATAGCAAATATAAGTAGAAATAAGCCAAAAGTAAAACTGTAGTTACTCCTAAGTAGCTTATGAATTTTTAATTTTTTTTTTTAAAGATTTTATTTATTTATTCATGAGAGACAGAGAGAGCGAGAGAGAGAGGCAGAGGGAGAAGCAGGCTCCCAAGGAGCAGGGAGCCCGATGTGGGACCCGATCCCAGGACCCTGGGATCATGACCTGAGCCGAAGGCAGACGCTTAACCATCTGAGCCACCCAGGCGCCCTGAATTTTTAATTTTTTTAGTATGTTCTAAAATTTCTCACATGAACATGCACTATTATTTCAGAAAAACTTAAGTGTTGCCTTTTTCTCTTTCTTTTAATTGTCCAACATTAGAGCCCTAGCTATACATAAGGAACATAAAATTACATGTTTATCCATTCCAGAAAACAAAATATGAGTAACAAAATAACATGTTACTGCTACAAAATAAGAGTAACAGAGGCTATTTTCCTATGTACTGTTGACATAATTTAAAGAAAAAACTCTTAATTTCATCTAATTATCAATAATCTTTAAATTATTAATCTAAAATGATTAAATCAGGAACCTGCATTTAAAAACTGGAAACTACAATAAATCTTTTTCTAACCTAATAACCTACTGACCCATTGACCTACTTTGGAATTTAGTTTAGTTAAATCTGATATCACAGATTATTTCTGGAACTGATGGATCTATTAACATTAATTAAAAGTAGTGCTGAAATTTAATTGACTGGTATAATACAAAACCCAAGCATCAATCCTCAACTTCGTTTACCATCATTTATGAAAAATTCTAACTTGCTTCTGCAGAACGCTAATGTTTGTATTATAACTAAAGAGATAATTATTCCTAAGAAAACAATTTTAACTTATAAAGAAAGATTCAAATATTTTTTGTTTAACGTATGACTAAAGATGAAATTAAATAGTTCTTAACTTACTCAATACTAAATGGGAACATTAGCCTACCCCTACCTACAATGGATGTAAAATATTAGCAAGATGAAAAACATTCTTAACTCTATGTATAGGAGTTTCCAAAATTAACTGAAACTGCTCACAGTAAGAACAATAAACACACCCCAAACCAAACTTTTATGAACCAGACAAAATTCTGGCTCAAGACAAACAACAAATGGCCAGAACTCTCGTCTTTCCAAGGTCTAAATGTGAAGTATTTTTGAAGCCTCATTAAATAAACAAACACTAAAAAATTAGTACAACTTTCTTAGTAGGACACAAGACTATTCCAATGATTCAACTAATGTATTTCTTTTTTTTTTTTCCCAACTAATGTATTTCTTCAAATAATGCCTGAGGTCCCAATTCATGTAATGGACTGATCTTGTCCACAGAATACAGGAGCACCTTATTCCTTTTTCAGAGATGAGAATGATACCTGAGCCTGTCCCCAGCCTCCACTGAGTCCCACAGAAGATCTGAAGGTGCAGAGCTGAAGCCTGAGTCTCAGAGTCAATTACACACTGAACCAGGTACCATAACCCTGAAGCTACACTCCACCCCCCACCCCCCACCCCCCCCCCCCCCCCCCCCCCCCCGGCCCCCGGCCTTTTTACTAGGCTCAGCAGGAAGAAAGAGGCGGCCCTGTGGTAGGCAAAATAATGGCGCCACTAAAAGGATCATGCCCTAATCCCTGGAGTCTGTAAAATGTCACTTTACATGGCAAAAAGGGACTTTGCAGATGTGATTAAGGTTAAAGATCTTGAGATGGGGAGATTATCCTGAATCATCTGTGGGTATAGCGCAATTATGCGAGTCTTTAAAAGTAGAGGACCTTTCAGATACATGCACCCTTATGTTTACAGCAGCATTATTTACAATAGCCAAATTATGGAAGCAGCCCAAGTGTCCATTCATAGATGAATAGATAAAGAAAATGTAGTATATCTGTATGTATGTATATGTACACACACACACACACACACACACAGGAATATTATTCAGCCATAAAAAAGAATGAAATCTTGCCATTTACAACAACATGGATGGAGCTACAGAGTATAATGCAAAGCAAAGTCAGTCAGTCAGAGAAAGACAAATAAATACCATATGATTTCACTCATATGTGGAAACAAAACAAATGAGCAAAGGGAAAAGGGGGGGGGAAGAGGGCGGGGGGCGGGGGGAAGGAAAGAGAGACAAACAAGAAACAGATCCTTAACTCTAGAGAACAAACTGATGGTTAGCAGGGGGGAGGTGGGGTGGAGATGGGTGAAATAGGCAAAGGGGATTAAGGAGTGCACTTGTGATGATGAGCACAGGTTGTTGTAGGGAAGTCTTGAATCACTCTATTGTACACCTGAAACTACTGTAACACTGTATGTTAACTAAACTGGAAATAAATTGAAAAAAATTAAAAAAAAAAAAACAACAGAGACCTTTCCGGGTTGTGGTCAGAAAGATTATGAAACAGAAGGGCCAGAAAGATACAATGTTGTTGGTTTTGAAGGCAGAAGAAAGGGGCCATAAGACAAGGAATGTGAGGCCTCAAGAAGCTTGAAAACATAATAAACAGATTCTCCTCTGAAGAGAGAAAGGAATTTTCCAGAAAGGAATGCACCACTGCTGACACCTTGAATTTAGCCCAGTGAGACCCATGTGGCACTTCTGAGCTTCAGGACTGACTATAAGATAATACAGTTTTATTGTTTTATGCCATTAAGTGGTAATTTGTAGGACAGCAACAGAAACTTAATGCAAGTCCAAATATCTCTGGCTGCTCTGGATAAATTTGCCTTTCTCAAATCTCTCTCCCTCAATATTTACAGTAACTTGCCTTGGAAACAATCAAGACTAATCCCATTATGCCCTACTTTCCTTTTATATCAGTCACCAAGAGAGGCCCAAGACCCCCCCCCACACACACACACACCATCACCTGGATTCTTGTCCTTATATACTCTTTATATCCCTACATTGATCCCTTTTCCTTTCCTTTCCCAATTTCCAAACTCCTTTAACTGTGTTCTCTGGAACTCACGGTGATATCATTAACAAAATCTCCTATTTCCTCAATTTGTTGCTGCACGAATTCTTGCTTCACCTTTCTTGCACCAAATGAAACCCCACTCTCCTCTAGAAGTTCTGCTCTAACTCCAGTCCTTTCAATGACAGCTATTTCCTTCTCCCATGTCACAAATGACTAGGTCCCGGCGGCGAGGCAGACCTCCTTGTTCCTCACTGTCGTTGCGGAATTATTCCCCTTCCTCCCCTCCCTAAAATATCCAGTTTTGAACTCATGCCTCCAGATGATATCAGCTACTACCCTCTCCGTGTTATAATCATTCATAAACTCCCAGAACAAGGCCTCTTGTTCCCCCAGGGTTGTTACTCTCTTTAATACCTCTTCTGTCGTTGTTTTTGAATTTTAATATCTGTAACAATGATCCTCTCAACATGTTGGCCAGTCAGTTCCTTCACTTCCTCCCCTCCAAAATCCTGTGTACCATCCTACTTCCCACTCATTCCCCTGAATTATTCTAGAACTCACCATTAGAAATAATCACATGCCTCTAGATATTCTCTATTTCAAACACTGATCCCTCTATAGCTCACACAAGCAGAGATAGCTAGCATGTGATCTGCTTGATTCAAAAACCACAAAAAAACAGATTTTTTTTTTTAATTGGCAGTACAGCTCTAATTTATTTATTTATGCCTATGACTTTTTTTTTCCCCCCAACCTGTCCTAGCCTCCTAATCTTTGCTAGGCCCTCACAATTTCTCATCCCAGGAAAGGCACAAAGGAACAAGGCAAGTTTATCTGAGATGGTCAGGGAATATCAGAGACAGAAATGCTTTTTCTTTTTTGTGTTTGTCTAAATGCCTTCCTTTTTGCCACTGAATCCTTTGTACATTTATTATGGATAAGCCACTCCATGAGACATTCTTCAGCAAAATGCAATGATTGCTTACAACTCTATACAGCTCAAGTCATACTGATAATAAAAACTTCTTATAATTCCAACTTACAGCATTTATTAATACAGGCACAAATAATACAAATACTGAAGAACATGTGGAGGGGAAACCAAGGCTTCTGAAGGTCACTTCTCTTGCCACATTGCACGGTAGTGATTTTCCTTTCCAGCTTCATTCTATTTCTCTAGCCTCATCCCCCATTCCACCCTCACTGTAGACATACTCCTTACTCTCAACCACAATGAACTTCTCTCACCATTCCCATGAGGTAGTAAGCAAAGACCCCTGGGTAAACAAAGGTCCATTCATCAGTGCCTAACATATTACCAACACAAAAAAACTTAAATAAACTAGAATTAACATTCACAGGAAATCACACTGTCATTCACATCAGGATTCAATTAATCAGTATGCAAAATTCATGTTGTTAGTGAAAAACTAAACGGATGTACCATGTATTAGTCTCCTATGGCTTCTAAAACACATTACCACAAACTTAATGGAATGAAAAAAAACCACAAATTTATTCTCTCCCAGTTCTGCAGATCTGAGTCCAATACAGGTCTCACTGGGCTAAACTCAGAGGGTCAGCAGGGCTATGTTCCTCTCAGGAAACTTTAGCAAAAAATGTTTGCTTGCCTTTACAACCTTCTCAAGGCTGCTCACCTTCCTTGGCTTATGGCTCCCCTCCTCAATCTTCAAAACCAGCAGCAGGCCATATGCTTCTCAAGCTGCCATCTCTTCTGCCTCCCTTTTCCCTTACAAAGACCCTAGTAATTGATCACATTGGGCCCACCCAGATAATCCAAGATAAACTTCCCAACTGTAATTCCTCTTTGCCACTTAACGTAACACAGTGACAAGGTTCTGGGAATTAGGGCATGGACATCTTGAAGGACCATTGTTCTGCCTATCACATTCCATGACCAAAGAAGTCTCTCTTTGGTGAAGACAAAATTAAGTTATCTTTGGGGAAGATAATACATTAAAGAATAATTTGATCTATCAATAGATAGGGACGCCTGGGTGGCTCAGTTGGTTAAGCGTCTGCCTTTGGCTCAGGTCATGATCCCAGGGTCCTGGGATCAAGTCCCACATCGGGCTCCCTGCTCAGCGAGGAGCCTGCTTCTCCCTCTGCCTGCCACTCCCGCTGCTTGTGCTTTCTCTCCCTCTCCCTAATAAATAAAATCTCTAAAAAAAAAAAAAAAAATAGATAAACGACTACACCACCATGCCAAGTAGTTTGTAACCTTTTTTTTTGTTGTTGTATTATATTATTAAAGTATTGTAACTTCTGAGCTATCTTTTCATGTTTCTTCAAGGGAACTGAAAAATAATGTGCATGGTATTTCATGTTCCAGGAGTTCAACTGCAACTTTCAAGTCTAACGTTATTGCTATATGGCCCCAAGAGGCTCTATGTCTGTTTTTTTCTGAATGGCAAAAGTTATTTTAATGTCCAAAAGAATATGAAAGCATACTTTCCCTTTTGGACAACTAATTCATGTGTTATACTGCATTAAAAAAAAAAGACATAGGGCGCCTGGGTGGCTCAGTTGGTTAAGCGACTGCCTTCGGCTCAGGTCATGATCCTGGAGTCCCGGGATCGAGTCCCACATCAGGCTCCCTGCTCCGCGGGGAGTCTGCTTCTCCCTCTGACCCTCCTCCCTCTCATGCTCTCTGTCTCTCATTCTCTCTGTCTCAAATAAATAAATAAAATCTTTAAAAAAAAAAAAAAGACATAATTGCATTAAAAAAAGACATAATTTTATAAGTGTCAAACAGATGTCCAAAGATTAATTAAATCCAATACTTCATGGATTGGCCTGTTTTAAAAAAGATAAGTGTATGTAAATTTCTTTCTTCCCCGCAAGATTTTATCTATTTATTTGACAGAGCAAGCGAGCGAGTGAGGGAAGGAGCAGAACGACAAAATATCCAAGCAGACTCCTGCTGAGCATGGAGCCTGATGCAGGGCTCGATCCCTTGACCCATGAGATCAGGACCTGAGCCAAAACCAAAAGTCAGTCGCTTAACCAACTGAGTCACCCAGGCACCCCTGGGTGTATGTAAATTTCTGAGATGGATCTGAGGAGGAGGGAGAAGGGAGGGAGGGAGAGGAATGGAGAGGAAAGGGAGGGTGAAAATGAATGAATAAATTACATCAACCTAGAAGTACAGAATTTCATTAGTGATAAAAAATCTCCAGGGACCTGTTAGGAATCTGATTATTAAGTAGTATTATGAAAATATTAGGCTTAGGGCTAGCTCATGAAATATTTAATAACAAAACTAGTATGTACAAATACGGTAACAATGCTTTGACATATTATATACTTCATCAATGAGGCCACCAGACCCATGTAAAATGCCACTAAAAATCTATCAATTTTTAAGGCCACAAGTATTCCTCTAATTTTTTGCAGTATAATTACTTTATAAAACAGGCAGTTGTTTTGACCTATTAAAACTTGGGTAAACTGCCAGGTTGCTTTTGTGTAGCCAAGTAGGCGAGGCAAGTTCACAACCATCTGAAAACTAGTTCAAATATGTTTAGATGCATCCTGAACCACAGATTATTCAGAAACTACCATACAGCATTTCTTCACTAAAATAATCATTATATCCACACATTAAGATAAAATTTACTCCCTTTACATTGTAAGATTTTGCAGTATGAATCATATATATGCTATCCATTTCCACTTTTCTGTCTTATCCCTATTTACTTTCAAAACTTTAAAATAAATATATGTGGGTCTCACAATTGACTATTAACTATTTTTTAAACCTGATTAAACTGATTTTTTCTTTTTAAGATTTTATTTATTTATTTGACAAAGAGAGACACAGCGAAAGAGGGAACACAAGCAAGGGGAGCAGAGCAGGGAGCCGGATGCAGGGCTCGATCCCAGGACCCTGGGATCATGACCTGAGCCAAAGGCAGACGCTTAACGACTGATCCACCCAGGTGCCCGATTAAACTGATTCAAACTGACTGCCGAATCCTCACCTGAAATGCTAAAGTCTTAGAAAATGGCAGATCAAGACACTATCTGAATCTGTGGAATAGGAAGGGAGATGGGGCTCATATTGCACAGACAAATCTTCCCAGTAGCATGCAAGTAGGAGTAATTAAGGACAAAATAGGATGTGTGAGTGGCACACTAATTAACAGCCAGAAGGCCTATCACCAGGTTTCACAAAGTGCAACCTGGATTTGAGAAGTATTACAGAACAGAGACATACCCTTGATACAGAAGACACAGGATTTGAGATTTCTATTGATTTATGTCTGCTATTGAGCCCAGACAGTGAATTTGTATTTCATATATTGTATTTTTTGGTTCTGAAATTTCCATTTCATTCTTTTACATGGTTTCTATTTTTCAGAGGAGAACTATGCTTCCATTCATTTCAAGAATGTTCACTTTTACTTCAAGGAGCACAGATATAACAGGTGCTTTAAAGTCTTTTTCTAAAAACTCCATCACTGGATCATCTCAGGTTTGGCATCTATTTATTATCTTTTCCCTTAAAAAGTGGTCAGATTTTCCTGTTTCTTGGGATGTTAAGTAATTCTGGATTATATCCTAGACATTCCGAATATTAGGTTATAAAATTCCAGATTCTATTAACCCCTTCTGAATAATTTGATTTTTTTTACTGAAGTTTACTGTAAGTCTGTATTGCCTTCTGTGGGTGGTCAGTTCAGTTTTTAAAGCCTTTACTTTTACTTTACTGACATAAAGCCTTTACTTTTACACTATATTATTTGGGTTTATCCTTTATATGAAACACTAAGAGGCAAGTCTGGATCTGAATAGTGGTTTATAACATAGTTCAGTTCTCTAAGTCTTTGCTGTGTTTCTTTGGGTCTGTTCTGTGCATGTATAGCTCACGAGTAAGGTAGGACCTTTGTGAGTTCATACTCACAATTAGGGAATCTCCTCTCAGCTCTCTTCTCCCTGAGATTTTCCCAGCATGCTCCAGTTTCCAGCAGCCCCTTTCCCAATTCCTCTGGCCAGAGAAATTATTTTCTCTCAGAGTTTTAAGTGCTAGTGCTGCCGTGGCAGTGCAATTTTAGAAGTGGAGACAGTCTTAGGGCAAGTTGGATAGAGAAAAAGGAAAATAAGGGGACCCCTCTTCCTTATTTTCTGGCTAGAAATGGGGGTTTCTCTTGAACTTTTTGCTAACTGCTACACCCACTGTGCAGTTCCACAATTCAGCCCACCATTTTGTCAAAGCTGGGTCATGGAAAGAAAAAACTGATAAACTCACAATTATACAGGCTACCCTTCAAATTATGACTTCCCTTCTCAATTTGCCTGTTACTAATTTTCAGTCTTCAAATAGTTGGTTTTTGTATTTCATTAGGAGTTTCTAGTTCTAAATCAGTTGGGAGAATTAGGCTTACTCCAACTTGGGTCTACCCACTGTATTATATCCATGTCCCAACAGACTTTTCACCTAGTGGCTTTAGTAGTCATTGACTGATCATTATCTAGATCCATTATTTCATTAGAAGCTGCACTGTGGTGACTTTCTAAACCTATTATTTTCTCAGCATTTCTTACCAGCTACGATTCTTCTATAAAGGTAAACTTCCTTCTTAACTATTTGGTTATCCTGGAATAGAATCTGTGTAGAAAAACATTAAATGGGTGATTCTTTCATTTACAAATGATTTTCAGAGTAATGACCTGATACCTGTGAGAATTTTTTTTCAAATATTACGATAAACTTCTGGAATCTTATGTATTTGTGTATCAACCTACTGTAGTCATTACATTTTTTAAAACCCATTTTTTATGAAAATTTTCAAACACACACAAAAGTAAAAAGAATAATATAATTATTAACCCACATATTGCCTATTTTCAACAATTATCAAATCATGGCCAATCTGGTTACATCTAAAATGCCCCTTCTCCCTTCCTTCCCACCCTCCTTTGCATTAGTAAAAGCAAGCCCCCAAAACTGTATCATTGCATCTGTATGAATGCAATTCAATGTAATATAAATTACAAGGACTAATAAAAAACGTAACCACAATATCATTATCCTACCTTAAAAAGTTAACAGATGTGTAAGACCTCCACACACAAAATTCTGAGAGAAATTTTAAAAAGCCTAACTATATCAAGGTACTACCATAGTTAAGGTATTGAAACTCTCAATATTGAAAGATGTTTAATATATCTAATATGATCTACAGATTTCACATTAAGCTAGTCAATAATAATACTAAATAATATTAAACTTGCTTACTATTTTTTTAAACTTGCTTACTATAAAGCAGATTATCTATTTAGGAAAACTGACAGGTTGAATATAAAATTTTTATTGAAATTCAAAGGACCAATAAAAACCAAGGCAACTGTGAAGAACACAATTGGAGGATTTATTTTTTATTTTTTTTATTTTTTATTTATTTATTTGAGACAGAGAGAATGAGAGAGAAAGAGAGAGCACATGAGAGGGGGGAGGGTCAGAGGCAGAAGCAGGCTCCCTGCTGAGCAGGAAGCCCAATGCGGGACTCGATCCAGGGACTCGATCCAGGGACTCCAGGATCATGACCTGAGCCGAAGGCAGTCGCTTAACCAACTGAGCCACCCAGGCGCCCCCACAATTGGAGGATTTAAAGCTACAGTAATTAGAAGAGTATGGCACTGGCACAACAACAGCCCAATGGAACAGAAGAGTCCAAAAATAGACCCATGAATAAACACTCACCTGAATTACAACAAAGGCACTAGTGTATTACTATAGGGAAAGGATAGTCTTTTCAATAAATAATGTTTGACAAAATGGGTTTCCATATGAAAAATAAAATGCACCAGGAACCTTATCATATACCATGCATAAACCTAAATGTAAAGGTTAAAACAATCAAGTTTATAAGAGAAAACATACAAGAATACCTTCTTGGCTTTGGGATAGACAAAGATTTCTTAAAACACAAAAAGCACCAACCATAAAAGAACAGTTTGGTAAGATGGACTTTATTAAATTTAAGAAATTTTCTTAATAAAGACACACTATTAAAAGAGTAAAGAAGTAGGACAGATATCGTCAATACTTAATCCAACAAAAAACTTATCCTAGAAATAAAGAACTCCTACCAATCCATAAGATAGACAACTCAACAGAAAAATGGTCAAATGACATGAATAGGCATTTCTCAAAAGAGGATATCCAAATGGTCAATAGCATATAAATATGTGCTAAATCTTTAAAGTTAGCAAGGAATTACAAATTAAAACTCCAATAATTTTTCACCACATATACAGCAAAGAAGCTACTATTAAAAAACACTAATAATTTTAAGTGTTGGTGAAGATGTAGAGCAGTGAGAACCGTTGTACACTGTTGGTAGGTATAAACTGATTCAACCACTTTCAAAAACTAGGGGCATCTACTAAAGCTAAACAGCGAAATACCATGATCAACAATTTCACTCTTAGATATTTACTCAAAAAAACTGCATGCATATGTGCACCAAAAGACATGCTCAAGAATATTCACAGCAGCATTGTTTGTAATAGCCAAAAACTGATAATGATCCAAATGTTCACCAACAATAAAATGGATAAACTGTGGCAATATACAATGAAGTATTACAAAGCAATGAAAAGGAATAAATTAATGTCATATGAATCATCATGCGTGACTCACATAAACAAGATGTTGATCAAAAAAGATAGTCAAAAGATGTTTAAAAATAGACAATACTAATTAGACAATACTAATGAATAGTAAATACAGTGAGAATAATAGTTACCTTTGGAAATGTGTGTTGACTGTCAGGGGGCATGAAGGAGGCTCCTGGATTGATGAAAATATTCTATCTCTTGATCTTGGTATTGGTTAAACGGGTGTTGACTTCATAAAATTTCATCAAAAGGATATTCAAGATTTATCCACTTTATAAAAAGCATGGTTTAATTCAATGCAAAAAGTTTTAAAAGTTAGCAATACTATACCAGTCCCTTAATTTTTAAATTTTTAACTTTTTGGTTATTTTACTTGGTAAAATTCAAGTCTAGGAAAACTACATTTCTATTATCAGTTTGCTTAATTGGATACTAAAAGTCATATTTACTTCCTTTTTCAGTACAATTACTGAAGAATTATCTTGGTACATGGATCCTTCCCAAATTATGAAGGCAATAGAAAGTCTAGGCTGAAGTTAGACCCGTCCCATTATTTACAATCTAAAAATTCTAAAATGGCTTTTTTTTCTTCAGAGATAATGTGCGCGGGCAAGTGGAGGGAGGCAGAGGGAGATGGGGAAAGAATCCTCAAGCAGACTCCCATTGGAGCACGGAGCCCAATGTCGGGCTCAATCCCAGAACCCTGAGACCATGATCTGAGCCAACACCAAGAGTTGGACGCCCAACTGACTGAACCACCCAGGTGCCCCTATTGATCAATTTTTCTATATTAAGTTCCAAATCCTTAGTTTCCATAATTTGTATTTGGCCAAAAAAAAAAAAAAGAGGTAAGAAAACTTAAGACTCTGAGGCTTAGCAGCAGTTTTAGCTAGAATTGAATAGCAAATCAAGGCAAGGTGTTAGCATAAGGCTGTTGTGAAAATGAAATAAATTACTAAATGTAGAATGCTTACAATATAATGTCTGGCACTAAATAAAAAGCTCAAAAAGGTCATCAATTATTACTACCAGTTTGAGAAATACTATAATAGATCCTAACTCTTGAATTTCCTTCAAAATATAATAAATTTAAGGTCAAAATATAATAAATGTAAGACAGTAAAACCAGATCTACTTTTAAAAACCAAGCATATTTATGGAGCTAAGGGAACACAATAGATTTTTAATAAAACAAGCTATAGTGAACATTAAAGAAAAGTAGCAGGCAGAAGAAAATTTAACGCATTATACCTAAGATTTTTTTGAAGTTCTAAATTCTACCAATTGGTATTTAACTATGATGTTGTGATTGAAAAAACTGATGAGATAATCAGCAAGAATACTTCTAATATAAAGACTTTGTCTTTGCATACCAGTTTTTACATTTGCAAAGTTCTATTTCATTTTATCTCCACATTACTATAAAATAACTTAATTTTATAAAATATTTAGAAGTCAAACTTATTAAATCCAGTAAAGAATCATATAGAACAGAGTATCTGCACTGACGACCACAAATTAATCATAAACCACCCAACAAACAAATACTGTTCAGAATAGTACCAACATGTAAACAGAGTATGTGTGAAAGCACTTTGAAAAAAGTACAAGCACTGTAAGTGTATTATTAATGAAAGTAAATAGTAATTTAAAAGCAACAGTATTTGGACATAATCTCTAGGTCTTTTGATAACTGCTAATGGCATTTCTTTAAACTTTCTACTTGGAAATACTTTCAAACTTTCAGAAAAGCGTACAAATAGTTAAAAAAAAACTCCTATGTATATTTTATCCAGATTTATCAATTAACATTCGCATTTTTTATCATATATGGATAAACATTTGCTGAACCATTTGAGAATAAGTTGTATATATCATACCCTTTTACCCCTAAATACATCAACATATGCCTCTTAAGAACAAAGACATTCCTTTAAATAGCCATAATATAGTTACTAACTTCAGGAAATTTATTATACAAAATTTTTATTTAATGTCTATTTTCCAATTTTTTTTTTTTTTTTTAACTGAGCATATGAAGTCCTCTAAGGCTTTCCTCCTCCTCCAATACAGGATCTGTCCGATTAGCTTTCCGATCTCCACAGATTCCTTTAATCTGGAATAGTTTTCCTCAACTAAATGCCATTTAAACTATCTGATCTTTACAAGGTGTTCTGCAGGATAATATTTTAAAAGCTGGGTTCTTGAGCAAACTATACAGGAAGGTTCATTTAAAAAAGAGATTCAGTGGATAAGTTGGGGAAGTGTCAGAGGACTTAGATGAGAATATATGAATCTTCCTATCTAATACTAGCTTTTAGTACATTTTAAAGCTTTATAAGAAGGAGGCTTCTAAGTTTCTTTGAGATTGGTAATTTTTGAATTAGTGGTTTATCCTGTCTCTTAAGATTTCAAAAAATAACAATATATAATCAACTTAGACAAATAAATCTGGCCAATGATCTGATGGCTATCTACAAAGAATAGATCCAGAGAAAATTACTGTTTTCATCAAAATTCTCTCCTAGTTTTTTTTTTGTTTTTAAATTCTCTCCTACAGTTAACAAAAAACACCCAGCCCCAATAAGCAAACCTTTATAGAAACTAGAATTATTGTGATCATACATACATATAATAGGTACCAGAGCTACAACAGATCTTGTTCTTCACTCAACACTGACTGTGTGCCAACCATGTGTCAGGCCTACAATAGCTATGGAGGCATCCATTGTTTAAAAAACAGGCCTGGTATCTACCCTTAGGAAACTTGTAATTTAGTAAACCCAAGACTCTTGCTTTCAGAGAGGAATGGTATTATTTTTCCCTATTTGAAGATGAAGCTACTAGCACTCAACCTATAAATACTTCTCCAACCATGAAGAGCATAGGTCAGCTAACTTATTCTGTAAAAGGTTACACAGTAAATACTTTTGGCTTTCTGGACCCTAAGGTCTCTGATGCAACTACTGTACTTAAATTAACTCTGCCACTAGAACATGAAAACAGCCATACACAATATGTAAAAAAAAAAAAAGAATGGCTGTGTTACAATTAAGCTTTATTCACAGATGCTGAAATATGAATTTCATATCATTTTCACGTCACAAAATAGTATTCTTTTGAGATTTTCTTTTCCTCTAATCATTTCAAAATTTAAACACTATTCTTAGCTCACAGGTCATAGAAAAACAAGCAACAGGCTGGATTTGGTATTTTGCAGACTCCTGATAGACTTGCTTATAAGCTGGAGCTGCAGTGAGTGACTGGCCCTTCTTTACCTCATTAACTAATTCTTTATCGCTACACTTAAAATATAACAGGAAATAATTCTTATTTTATTTTTCAGTCATTTGCAAATCACCTTCATCTCAGAAAAAGATGTTATAAATCTAACTTCTGAGTAGTAACTGAAAAATTTTAAGAATTAGTGAAAATACTTTATATCTCCATATCAATTATCTTACCAATCAATAAGTCTTTACTCCTCAAAAAATTAAAATTCTAAAGACAAATTAAGGCTATCAAAACAAGTAGCAGATCATGCTCTAAATATTTTTATAATACTTTGTCCTATGCTTCTTGCCAGGAGAGTGCAAACCTCACTATATCCAATAATTTTGAATTACGCAGAAAAAAAGAAAAAGAAAGAACACGGCATATTTCTGAGCTCAAAATGAAAACTGAAGGTATCTAGTGAAACTCACCAAGTTCTAAAGATTCATCTAAGAAGAATGCAGAATTTTCCAAAGGCATCTTAAACTGTGACAGAATCAGCTTCTAAGTTTCAGCGGCTTTACAGGAAAAAATAAAATAAAAATACTGTAAAACAAGGGCAGCTGTGGAGATGTTAGCCAAAGTCTAAGCAACAGAATCTCTGGTAATTTTTTTCCATGCATGTATACAGCATTAATTGGGGCCTCCTATGTGCCAGGAACTGGGGATGAAGCAATGAACATGTCAGATCCCATCAACCCCTGTGGGAGCTCACTATGTAGGGCAACTCCAAATGGGATGAAAGGCTTTAAGAATCATGATGTTGTGAGGGGAAAGCATGGCAGAAATACAAACCAGTCTGGTGGGAATTGGTTAGGAATGGTCTCCTAAAGGAGGGGCATTTAATGTAAGCATGAATAGGATCTAGCCAGATAAAGCAAGGCAGGAGGGAAAAGAAAGTGTTTCATCCAAAGTGAACAGCATGTTCAAACGGCCAGATATGAGAGAGAATATGGCATTTGTGTGGAAGTAAAATAAGTGCAGTGTGGCTGCTCAGAGTAAGAAACGAGATAGAAAGAACGTTCTCTGAGAGGAGATAGATAAGGTAGGAAACAGGTGTGGCAATTTGCCTTGAGTCACAGAGTCACATGGGGTAAAAGGCAGAGCCCATTTTAAACCCTCATCACCTGACTGCAATATACCACCCATCCTGAAGTTCTTCCAGCCCACTAGCCTCAAGGGTTCTGACGGGGGCCCTTGGGAAGGAAGCTGAGGAAAAAATCCTTGTGGAGGATGATCCTTTTAGGGAGCTTTTGCAAGGGCCTGAGGAAAGACTGCCTTGGGCCAACAGCCAGCCTCCCTATGAATGAACTGGACAACTAACCATCAAGAAATCCCCCTGCAGAATGATGGGAAAGAAGTCAGTCTCAGCATCATTCTTTTTTTTTTTTTAAGATTTTATTTATTTATTTATTTGAGAGACAGAGAGAGAGCGAACATGAACAGGGGGAGAGGGAGAAGAGGACTCCCTGCTGAGCAGGGAGCACAACATCCTTAATTACTAACAGTTACCAAGCACTTTACTATGTGTGAAGCTCTGTTATAAGTGATTTACGTATGTATTAACTAACTCAATCCTCACGTCCCTATGAAGTAGGTACTTTTATGACCCTGTATTTCCAGTATGATTTTATGAAACTATCCAATCATGGCCATTAATTCTTATTAACAATTAAAGTTAAAATGATCAGAAACATTAACATTTCTCACCACAATATTAAAAGCATTTTCATTACCCTTCTACCAGAGAAGTACCATTTTAAATATCAATTAACAAAAATAAAAGACATTAATTTGGTTATTTTTTTTTTAAACTAGCAGTTCTATTAGGGAAAGAGTTTGGGAAATCCTGTTCTTATTCATTCACTCACTATGGTATGTTCTACATATCCAGTGGTAAGAAAAACACACCAAGTTCCTGCCCTCATGGAGTTTTAGGCATTGAAATACAATGATGTTTGACACTCCTGGGCAATTACATTTTTGCAACATATCCTAAGTTTTTTTGAATGAATGAAGAACCAACAACCACACAGACAAAATCTGATGCAACAGAAGAGAATCAAAACTTGAGGGAAGTGGATTGTGAGTAAAAATATACACATGTTAAAAGAGGGAGAGAGAGAATAAGAAACTGTTCCACTGAGGAGTATACTCAGGAAGAATGAAAAAGAATCCTCACTCAAAGAGAGCATAGAGAAATAGTAATAATCAGTGCACAGTGATAAAGGTCCTTAAGGAAGTTAACAGTAATGAAAATAAAATGTATATGAATATTATGCAGCATTAGACTCAAGACTATAATCTAGTGATGAAAGATTAAACCTTAATCCAGCAGTCTTCACACTGGGGACCAGATGGTTTTAAGGGAATCAATTTCCAGATCCTTAATTTCCAGAATTACCAACCACTTACTAGAATTAATATCAAGGTCAGAGCATTATACTTGTTTCTCCTTTCCTACACTCTACATTTCCTACACTCTACATTTTATAATCCTCATTCTTCCAGTTCACAAGAGAAAGATCTCTCAAACATCTAACATCTCACTACAATGCATTTCCTTGAATTGTAAAAACATCCAAAACACCAAAGAAGTAATTTGAAATACTGATATCAGGGGAACACCCTTAATGGAAGCACCATATTTCTAAGGTGGTTTTGTCTTTCCCTATACCTTACACTTCTGTTAATGATAATACCTGACATTAAAAAGGAGGTATTTTGGCCCAAATGGGCTGCTACAACTTTGGGAGGTGAGAATAAGAAAAACTTTTGATTAAGAAGCTCACATGAGAGAGAATCCAATGAAAACAGTGATGATAAATATTGAAGTGTTATAATTTAGTTCATCCACGTAAAAAGCTTATGACTAGACTCCTTATATAACTTATCTAGAATTATTTAGAATTCAAGATCTGGAAAGCATCTTGAATTAGAATTCAAGATCTGTACTTTCACCATTTTCCAAAAAACGACAAAGAAATCAATACACTCTGTCAGCCACCTGTGTTTTTTATCTGTGAACTGAAGATACTTTACATGGATTTAACGAGTTGAAAAGAGCACTTATCGAAAGAAAAGAAAAAGAGAGCTCTTACTTCTGTCAAATCAACAGCATGTTTTTTTTTTTTTTTTAAAGATTTTATTTATTTGACAGAGAAAGGCACAGCGAGAGAGGGAACACAAGCAGGGGGAGTGGGAGAGGGAGAAGCAGGCTTCCCGCTGAGCAGGGAGCCCAACGTGGGGCTCGATCCCAGGACTCTGGGATCATGACCCGAGCCGAAGGCAGACGCTTAACCGACTGAGCCACCCAGGCGCCCCTCAACAGCATGTTTTCAAGTAAAAGTAGCAAACACCAAAGTTAGTGTTTTATATTCTTTATTGAGAAACAGTTTTATTAACTTTTGTTGAAAGAATACTGGACACAGTAAATCCTTTTTTTTTTTTTTTTTTTAAGATTTTATTTATTTGACAGAGAGACACAGCGAGAGAGGAAACACAAGCAGGGGGAGTGGGAGAGGGAGAAGCAGGCTTCCCGCCCGATGTGGGGCTCTATCCCAGGACCGTGGGACCATGACCTAAGCCGAAGGCAGACACTTAAGGACTGTGCCACCCAGGCGCCCCCATATTTTTTTTCTAATCTGGACAAGCCTTCATACTGTCACATATCAACCAATTCTTTGCTCAGTTTTTCATCCCTATGTGAACTTATTAGATACACATTAATTTATCAGGAATATGCTGTATATTCTATTATAAATGATATACTTAATAAAAAGTTATCAATAATCTTTTGTAAACCTCATAATATCCTAATATCTTTTCTTTTTATTATTAATTTCCACAAAAACCAGTCTCATTCTAACATAAGTAATATTCATCCGTGGATACATAAATTCCATGAAAAGAGAATCCCCTCTAAAGAGATGCATGTTTTTTTTATGTTTAAAAAGAGATTCATGTTGTTTTTATGTTTAAAAACTATTTAATAAGCAAAATCAAGAATATATTTATATCATAATCATAGTAATTATAATTTAGAAGAAAATTCTTTCTTTAACACTTAGACCATTATGGTAAAGTTAATAAACATTTTAAATTTCAATTTACATTCATATTTTTGATGCCCAGAAACACTTTTCAAGTGCTGAAAAAAAAAGAACTGCCAACCCAGAATCCTGTATCCAGACAAAATTTGCTTCAGGAAAGAGAGGGAAATTAAAACACCCACAAATGAAGGAAAACTAAGGAAATCTGTCACCAGTAGACCTACCCTAGAACAATAGCTACAGGAGGTTCTTCAAACATAAAAAAAAAGATAAAAGGAGTACTGGAAAATCAGGAAGAATGGAAAGAATAGAATACAGGTAAATACAATAGACTTTCCTTCTCTTATATTATTTTTGATGGCTTAAGCAAAAATGATGACACTGTGTGATATGGTTCTCAAAATATGCAGAAAAAATATAAAAGGCAATATATTAGAAATGGAGGGGGGATAAAGGGACTTAACAACCAGCAGGCTACAATAAATTATGTATACATAAAATAATATCTAGAGCAACCACAAAAAAGCTATTCAAAGAGATACAATCAAAACATGATAGATCAATCAAGATGGAATCCCAAAAGTTCAACTAACCCACAGGTTTCTTTCTTTGTTCTTCTACTACTACTACTACCACTACTAAAAAGGTAGTTAAAGCACAAGATATTCTATTCCCAAGCAGGATGGGTGCCCATCCTCTAGGGGTAGAATTTTGAAAGCACCTATCAGCTTTGACATTACTCTCATACATTGCTGGTGGGAGTTTAAGTTGGTACAAATTTAGAACAATATATCAGTATCTTAACAAAATTACAAATGTCTAACCCTTTGGTCCAGCAATATAGTGGGTTATAATCAACATTTTAAAAATAAAACAGGATAAGGAAAAAAAGTTAAAATATAAGACTCCGAGTAATGGTAAGGGTACTTCCCAAAACTTTCGTTTCAGATATGTTTATGAGTATGTATGTGTGTACACACACACACACACGGTTATAAAATAAAATATATTTATTATAGGTTGTGGCCAAACAAATTTAGAAGCCATTGTTTCAGCTCAAAAAAGACAGCCTTGGGGCACCTGGGTGGCTCAGTCCTTAAGTGTCTGCCTTCGGCTCGGGTCATGATCCCAGGGTCCTGGGATCAAGCCCTGCATCCGGCTCCCTGCTTTGCAGGAAGTCTGCTTCTCCCTCTCCCACTCCCCCTGCTGTGTTCCCTCTCTCGCTGTGTGTCTCTGTCAAATAAATAAAATCTTAAAAAAAAAAAAAAAAAAGCCTTGGGCAAAGGTACAAGCTGACACTTGGGAAGAAAGGGTTCATGCCAGGATATGAAGAAGTTAAAGGGAAGTAAGGCATATAAGGAGACAAAGTAAACACAAGCCAGTACATTAACAAGCTATATAGAGCCATGAGAAAACTTGGATTGTTCAGGGTGAATACATGGGAGAAGAGGAAAGGAGAGAATTTATCTGACCAAAGAGACAGAAGAATCCAGCAAAGCTGTCCCATGGGTGTTAATTTTTAAACAGAATTCCAAGTATTTCTTGTTTTCCTCAATGACATTATTTTCTTTGTTAACTTTTATAAAGCAAATTTTAAATTATCTATGTGGCTTACATTTGTGGTTCACATTATATTTCTCTAAGACAATGCTGGTTTGGACCTGAAGAGCTATTTTTCTCTTTGCATTCATCTGCTGATTTGTCAAAGGGATGTGAGACATCTTCCACTGTCATTTTTCTTCTCTTAACCATTTTGGACAGAAATGAAAAGTTCTGAATTCTCAACTGCATTCAATGAAAATTAAAAGGGAGCCTACAAAGGATGGTGTGTCTTCAGGCTTCTTTTATAACTTGCTGAAATATGATGCAATAACTTGGGTAATACAAAAAAATTAAAATAAAAACTGAAAAAATGACAATTTCCCCCCATATTCTATCATGCAATGTGATTCCACCATTCTGATATTTTTCATATCTTTTTAGGAGAGATGGAAATAGCTGATGAGTCATAATGAAATAAATCTTAGAATGATGAAATAATAAATGTTTAAATATAAATGAATATAATGCAAGACAGAATAAGTTCTAGTCAACTTAAAAACAGTAAATTTTGCCTTTCTTCTTTGGAAGACCTCTAAGAAAGAGTAACACTCAGGAAATACTAGTCCTTACAAATAGCTAGAAATGCTATTTAAAAAAGTATAAAATTAAAGCCAATGGATATTGATGATATATTAAGGACCAATCAAAAATTGGTAAATAAAAGAGAATTAATCATGCACTTCTCTTGCCTGTCCTGTCAAACCATATCTCAAGGTAGCCAAAGAGACCTAACTGGTGAGAGGGCTAGTCCTTCAAAGAATTTCAGCTAATAAGAACAAAAGAAATGACACAAATAGATGGGCAATAATCATGAAGATTTTAAACAATTAGGAGAAAAAGTGATAGTGAATTTCACAATGGATCATAGTGTCACCAACTGCATGCACTAATCAAACTTAGCATCTCCAAAAGTGAGACAACCAAATATTAAGTACCTCCTGATGTAATATGTAATACATAGTACTATTTATAAAATATTCTTGTTGAAAAAGAGTCAAAATAGGATCAAACCTTTAGATCATATATTCTTTTTTTTTTTTAACATTTTTCTTTTCTTTTTTTTTTAAAGATTTTATTTGACAGAGAGAGCACAAGCAGAAGGAGAGAGAGGGAGAAGCAGGCTCCCTGCTGAGCAGGGAGCCTGATGTGGGACTCGATCCCAGAACCCTGGGATCATGACCTGGGCCGAAGGCAGCCGCTTAACCGAGTGAGGCGTCCCTAGATCCTATATTAACTGGAGCAATATCACACTCAACAGGTAAAAAGATCTTAAATAATAAATTAAAACAGTTTCTTACCCTCCAAAGCAAAACACTATGATCTGTCCCCTGGGTCTCAGGAGCTGGATAATTAAAAAAAAAAAAAAAAAATTCTAAAAAGGCCCTTTTAAAGGGACAATAATGAAAAAAGAAAACAAAAAGTTAATAAACACTGCTTTGGATCAAACTTCCGGTTTACATTAATACTGGAAGAAAATAAATAAAATGACATCAGGAAAAAGCAATCAGACAAATCCAGAATGTGAAATATTCTATAGAACAATTGATCCAGTTCCTTCAACATGGAGGGAAAAAAGGTAAAGGCAGGGGGAGGAGAGGGCCCATTTGTTGTTCTAAAATTTAAAAAGACTCAAAGTGTTTAGTTTTAGAAATATACTTAGAAATACTTACAGATCAATGACACATGGAATATGCTTCAAGAAAATATTAGGAAAGAAGTGAGAGTATAGATGAAAAAAGACCCAATTATTAAAGCTGGGTGACACAGTTCCATCTGTCATTTCATTATTCTATTCTGTATACTGTTGTATAGTTTAAAATATTCCATTTAAACAAAATCATGAATTATTTGAGGAAGATTTTACTTTCTTAAGAAATTAGAGAAAAAAAAATTAGAGAACTATATATACACAATAAAAAACAGCAGCTAAAAAAAGAACATAATAAGTATATCAATTAGCCCTGGAAGAATCAGATTATTTAGGGTACAGAAGAAAAGTCAAAAACAAAACAAAATCTCAAGACATTCCTGAATAAACTGCACTGCGTGAAACAAAACCAGGATGCTATATATTTAACAAACAATAATACAGATTTTGCTACACCAATAACTGTTATAAATGCTTTACAAATATAAACTCCTTTACCCACAAACTAGTTATTATCTTCATTTTGGTCACATTAAGTGACCTAAGATTATTAACTGGTGGAGCTGGGATCTAAACCCAAACAGTCTGGCAGTCTGGTTCTATTGCATAAGCTTGTAACTACTCTACCATGTTGCCTTTTGAAATGATACAAGCAGAAAATAAATAAAGCTACTGGAGTATTAACAATGTGTTTACAGACATTCACAGAAAGGCAGAAAGATATAGTTGAAGCAATCTGTCAGGATACATAATAAAAAAGAAGAGGTAGAAAACATGAGAAGAGATGAAAGATGTAAAATCAATCCAGAAAGCCAACATTCTATTGGCAGGCATTTCAAAATGAGAGATCACAGAAAACCAAGAAATATTACCAAAGAAATAACAAAAGAACATTTCCCACCTGAAGGAAGACACATGCATTTTAACCACAAAGGGCCCACCAACTCCAGAGAATCCAGTGAGGACAAAAATAATTCACACCTAGACAAATAACTAAGATTCCAGAACTACAAAGATAAGATACTGAAGCTTCCAAAGAGAGAGGAAAGGAGTCCTTTAGAAAGTAACAAGTCTCAGAACAACATCAGACTTCTTACCATCTTGACCCAGAGAAAATAGAGCAAAACCCTCAGGGTCTGAGGGAAAATTAATCTGAATCTAAATTTCTACACCCAGCCAAACTATCAAGCAATTATGAGCCAGGCCAAAGCCGTTTGAAGACAGCAAGAATTTAGAACCTTGTACACTGAATTTAATTATAAGTACCTTGGATACAGAAGTTAATTTAGGATACATTCCAGCAAGAGGGAGAATGCCATGAAAGAGACGTATGTGGGATATAAGAAACAGTAAATCTAACCCAGAATGCAGGAATACCTTTGAATGAAAGATATACAGACTTCCAAACCTATCAAGACTAAAGCAGGCAGGAGGAAGGCTCTAAAAGAGATGTCTCTAGGACAACTAGAGATTCCATCCAACAAATAAAAGATATTATGATTCAAAGCAGGAAACATGTAAGGATATGGTGAAGGTATCGTTTTCTCTATCAAGGAAAAACACAAAGATGATAATGGCAGAAGATGAACAATATAAAGCAAACTAATAATATAAAGTCAGATTATAAAGCAAACTAGTAGTATGATTTTCAAAAACTTACTATTTGTAAGTAAAGATAGTCAATCTAACATAGATATCAAATATTTTATTTTTTGAGTTCCATTAGCATCATGACCTTGTACCCACTGAGAACAAAATTAACCCTAGCTCAATAATTAACTACAGCTTACTGTATTTAAAATCAACCTGACAAGCCTGAATTCTTCTCATTACAAAACAGAACATAAATGTTACATTATAAATCTACCCAAATACAAAAGATAGGAATGGAAATGAAGGAGCAGAAGACACAAGATGAAGAAAGGGATAAAAGTCCTGATGTCCTTTTTTATTATTAAATATTTTATTTTTAAGTAATCTCTACACCCCATATGGGGCTCGAAATCACAACCTGCAAGAGTCACATGCTCTACCAACTGAGCCAGCCAGGTACCCCAGAAGTCCTAGTGTTCTTATCTTACATAGTAGGGATTTAAAATACAGTATCTAGGGCGCCTGGGTGGCTCAGTTGGTTAAGCAACTGCCTTCGGCTCAGGTCATGATCCTGGAGTCCCAGGATCGAGTCCCGCATTGGGCTACCTGCTCAGCGGGGAGTCTGCTTCTCCCTCTCCCGCTCCCCCCTCTTGTGCTCTTTCTCTCTCTCACTCTCTCTCTCAAATAAATAAAATCTTAAAAAAATAAAATAAAATAAAATACAGTATCTAAGGAATTCAAATATTTTATTTACAGTTGCAAAAATAATAAAAGAACTAAATATAGTAAGTTTTAAACTTTGGAATACAGAGAGAAAAGAGAAGATTAAAGACAGTTTAAATAAGCTAAATCCTCATCTTTTTTTAGCAGGAAGTGAAGAGACACAACTGAAAGTTAATTAATCAAGAAATAAAAGCAGATCCCAAAGGAAGAAAAGCCCAGGACCACATGGCTTCACAAAAAATTCTCTAAAGCATTTAAAGATCCTCCTCAAACTCTTCCAAAGAATTAAAGAGGAGGCAACATTTCCAAACCCCTTCTATGAGGTCAGCATTACCCTGACACCAAAACCAAAAAAAGACACAACAAGAAAATTACAGAGTAATATCCCTGATGAATACGGATGTAAAAATCCTCAACAAAATACTAAGAAACCAAATTCAACAGCACATTAAAAGGATTATGTACTATGATCAAGTGGTATGTATACCTAGAATGCAAGGATGGTTCAACATATGAAAATATATCAGTATAATACACATTAAGAGAATGAAGGGGAAAACACACATGAACATCTCAAGTGATGCAGAAAAAGCATCCAACAAAATTATCCTTTCCCAATAAAAACACTCAGTAAGCCAGGAATAGAACTACCTCAACATAATAGAGGCCTAATATGAAATGTCCATGGCTAACATCATACTCAACAATGAAAAACTGAAAGCTTTTCCTCTAAGATTAGGAACAAGGCATCCCTTCTATTCAACACAGTGCTGGAAGTCCTAGCTAGAGCAATTAGGCAAGAAAAGAAATAAAAGGCATCTAAATAGGGAAGGAAAAAATAAAAATTTATGTCTTTTCACAGTAACATATATGTACAAAACCCTAATGATCCTACACCCACCAGAAAACTGCTAAAACCAATAAATGATTTCAGCAAAGCTGCATAATATAAAATTGAAAAAAATCAGTTAGTTATGTTCTTACACACTACAATGAGCAATTTGAAAATTGGAAATTAAGAAAGCAACTACATTTACAATAGCATCAAAACAAATAAAATACTTAAGAAATAAACTTAACCCAACTTGGTGAAAAACTTGTACACTGAAAACTACAAAATACAGCTGAAAGAAATCAAAAATACAAATAAATGGAAAGATACTCTAAATATTTATGAATTGCTTCCTATGACTAGTGGCTACCATAGTTCAGCACTGTTATGGTACTTCCATCGCCACAGAAAGTACTATAAAACAAGCCTGGTAGAAATTATAGTGTAACAAAACTAGAAAATTAACAATAAAAAATTTTAAAAGGCTCTCTACCTTGTAAATTATGTGTCTGTTTTCGTTTTCTATTTTTCATATTCCTTACTATTTCTTTGTTGCTATACTGTGTGTTTATTGAGTGCAAAGTATATTTTGTCTATAAAGTTTCTTCCCATTTACCAAAGTAAGTTTTATTCTGACTCATCTGCCCTTTCCATGTTACTTTTCTGTTTACTTTTTTGGCAGTTTTACTTAAAGCCTGTGCCAATTTTTTTTTTTTTAATTCTAATTTCACATCACTTTTTTTAATAGGAACTTGCATTAGTTTCCTAGGGCTGCCAAAACTAAGGACTACAAACTGGGTGGCTTAAAACAACATATACTTATTCTCTCACAGATGAGGTATATGCCTTCTATACCCAATTTGTTGAGAGTTTTTATCTTGAAAGAATGTTTAACTTTATCAAATGCTTTTCCTGTATCTATTCAATAATAATCGTGATTTCTATCTTTCGTTCTATTAATGTTGTGTATCGCCTTCACGGACTTGTGTATGTTGAATCATTTTTTTTCTTAAGATTTTACTTATTTTCTTGACAGAGACACAGTGAAAGAGGGAACACAAGCAGGGGGAGGGGGAGAGGGAGAACAGGCTTCCCGCTGAGCAGGGAGCCCAATGCGGGGCTTGACCCCAGGACCCCGGGATCACGACCTGAGCCGAAGGCAGACGCCTAACCGAGCCACCCAGGCGCCCCCGTTGAATCATTCTTGTACCCCAAGGATATATCCCACTTGAAGATGGTATACGAACCTCTTAATGTGCCACTGAATTCAGTTTGCTAGGATTCTGTTGAGAATTTTTGCATCTATATTCCTCAAGAATATTGGGTTTTCTTGTAGTATCCTAATCCAGCTTTGGTATCAGGATAATGCTTGTCTTACGAGTTTTGGAGTGCTCACTCCTTCCTCTTCTATTTTTTGAAAGAGTGTTAAGACTGGTGCTAATTATTCTTCAAATATTTGGTAGAACACACCAGTGAAACCTGATCCTGGGGTTTTCTTTTTTTTTTTTTTTTAAGATTTTATTTATTTGCGAGAGAGAATGAGAGATAGAGAGCATGAGAGGGAGGAGGGTCAGAGGGAGAAGCAGACTCCCTGCCGAGCAGGGAGCCCGATGCGGGACTCGATCCTGGGACTCCAGGATCATGACCTGAGCCGAAGGCAGTCGCTTAGCCAACTGAGCCACCCAGGCGCCCCTGGGGTTTTCTTTATTGGCAGGTTTTTGATTATGATTTCAGTCTCCCTACTTTCTACTTCATGATTCAATCTTAGTAGGTTTTATGTTTCTAGGAACTTACCTATTTCTTCTAGGCTAACTGATTTGTTGGCATATAATTGTTCATAGTAGGCTCATGATCCTTTCCATTTCTGTTGTATCAGTTGTAATGTTTCATTTCTGATTTTGAGTCTTTTTTTTCTTAGTCTAGCTAAAGGTCTGTCAAGTCTATCTTTTCAAAAAATCAGCTATTAGTTTCCCTCATCTTTTATATTGCTGTCCCAGTCTCTAGTTCATTTCTCTCTGCTCTCAACTTTGTTTTCTTCCTTCTGCTAACTTTGGGCCTAGTGTGTTCTTTTTCTAGTTCCCTGAAGTGTAATTATGTTGTTTGTGTTTCTTAATCTAAGGTATTTATGACTATGAACTTCCCTATTAAAACTGCTTTTGCTACATCCCATGTGTTTTGGTGTGTTTCCATTTTTAAGGGATACAGTTTACTCTTGAACACCACAGATTTGAATTGCACAGGTCCATTTACACATGGGTTTATATATATATACACATACATATATACACACACACATATATATAGTACTATAAATTTTCCATATAATTTTCTTAACATTTTTTCTCTAGCTTACTTTATTGTAATATAGTATATAACACACAAAACATACAAAATGTTTACTTTAATTTTATTGTTGTTAGTCACCATACAGTACATCATTAGTTTTTGATGTAATGACCCATGATTCATTGTTTTCGTATAATACCCAGTGCTCCATGCAATACGTGCCCTCCTTAATCTATACCTTCAAAGCCATCCCGATCAAAATTCCAATGACATTTTTCCAAGTGCTGGAACAAACAATCCTAAAATTTGTATGGAATCAGAAAAGACCCCGAATCACCAAGGAAATGTTGAAAAGGAAAAACAAAGCTGGGAGGATCATGCTGCCTGATTTCAAGCTGTATTACAAAACCGTGATTGCTAAGACAAAATATGTTTTAATCAACTGCTTATGTTGACCGGAAGGTTTCTTTTTGGTCAACAGTAGGCTATTAGTAATGTTTTTAGGAAGCCTAAAGTCATACCTGGATTTTGGACTATGCGGGATTTTCGACCCTGTGTTGTTCAAGGATCAACTGTATTTTGATTTCTCTTTTACTTTCTTTAACCCATTGATTGTTCAGGTGGGTGTTATTTCCACACAACTGTGAATTTTCCAGTTTTCCTCCTGTTGTTTCTGATTTTATTCCACCGTAGTTGGAAAAGATACTTGATATGAAATTAATCTTCCTACATTTGCTAAGGCTTATTTTGTGACTTAAGATATGCTCTAAAGAGTGTTTCATGTACACCTGAGAAAAATGTGTATCCTGTTGCTGTTGGGTGGAATGTTCTGTTCTACGTGTAAGGTATATTTCATGTCCAGTGTTTCCTTATTTTGTGTCAAGATGATCTAGCCACTGTTGAAAGTGGGGTATCGAAGTCCCCTACTATTATTGGATTGCTATTTCTCCCTTGATTATCTGTTATTTTCTTAGTATGTTTAGATGCTCAAATACTGAGTACATATATAATTGTGATATCCTCTTAATGAATCAACCCCTTTTTCATTTTATGACTTTGTCTCTTGATACAGTTTTTGACTTAAAATCTATTTTGCCTGATATAAGTATAGCTACCCCTGCCTTCTTTGGTTTCCATTTGCATAGATTATCTTTTTCCATCCCTTCAATTTGAGCCTACATGTGTCTGTCCTTAAAGCCAAAACGAGTCTCTGGTAGGCAGCCTATAGTTGGGTCTTGTTTTTTAATCCAGTCAGCCACTCTATGCCTTTTGATTTGGAAATTTAATCCATTTGTATTAAATTAGTGATAGGTAAGAACTTACTAATGCCATTTTATTGTTTTCTGGCTGTTTCGTGTAGTCCCCTCATTCCTTTATTCCTCTTCTGCTGTCTTTGTGAACTGATTTTCTGTAGTGGTATGTTTTGAATCCCTTCTCTAGCTTCTGTGAATGTACTGCAAGTTTTGCTTTGTGGTTGCCACAAGGCTTACATAAAACATCTTATAGGCGTAACAGTCTATTTTAAGCTAACAATTTCGGTCACATACAAAAAATCCATTCTTTCATGCCCCCTCCCATATTTCATTTTTGATGTTGAATTTACTTTTTATGTGTCCATACAAATTGCTGCAGCTATAATTTTTAATTTTGCCCTCTAAACCTTTATACTAGTTTAGTGATTAACACATATTTTATTGTAAGAATACTGAATTTGATTATATACTTACTTTACCAACATGTTCTGTAATCCCCTAAGTTTTTACATTACTAAGTAGCATCCTTTCATTTCAGCTTGAAGAACTCCTCTCAGCATTTCTTGTAGGTCAGGTCTAGTGGTGACACCCTCAACTTTTTATCTGTTTGGGAAAGTCTTTAGCTCTCCTTCAATCTTGAACAATTTTGCTAGGTAGTTTTCTTGGTTGGCAGGTTTTTCCTTTTGGCACTTTAAATAGATCATCCCACTTTGTCCTCGTCTGCAAAGTTTCTGCTGAGAAATCTGCTGACAGCCTTCTGGGGGCTCCCTTACATGGAAGCAATTTTTTTTACCCCCTTGATGCTTCTAAACTTTTATGTTTGACTTTAACAGTCTTATAATGTCTTGGAGAAGATGATTCTTGGTTTGAAATTTTGGGGGACCTATTAGCTTCATGAACTTGGATGGCCAAATCTCTCCCTAGTTTTGGGAAGTTCTTAGCCATTATTTCTTTAAAAATTAGCATTCTGCTCCTTTCTTCCTCTCTTCCTCCAAGACTTCAATAATGAATAGTTTAATAGTATCTCATCATTCCACAGGCTTTCTTCACTCATTTTCATTCCCCTTTACTTTTGCTCTATCAAGTGACCTGTCGTCATCTTTCTTCTGCTTGGCTGAATCTACTGTTGAATCTATTGAAATCTTCAGTTCAATCACTGTATTCTTCAACTCTAGAATTTGTTTATTTTAATGGTTTCTACTTCTTTTTTGAATTTTCTTTTTGAGAATTTGTTGGGTAATACTGTTTCTCTAAGCTAAGTGTTTATATTTAATTCCCATGTTTAATTTTATTTAAGTGTAAAGCTTACTTCAATTGTCAAACTACAATATATTGATAATTTCAGACTGTCAAACTGTAAAACCTGGCTTAGCCAGTCTATCTGGGAAATTGGGAAACAAATACTGTACCCATTCAACAAGTGACACTGTCTTGATATAGTCTGCCTATGTGTTTTCTAGCAATATTCTCAGATTACAGGGCAAAACTTCTTTTATTTTTCACCCTAACCCTTACCTATATTTCCTCTCTTGTAGTGACTTCATAAAAAGATGTAATACTATATTTTGAAAAAATAGAATAACTACAGCAGTTGTGAATAAATTATACAATACAAAGTGGTACCTTAAATAATAACCAGTACCTTCATTTTACAAATTCTAAAAATTTCATAATTATTTGTCCTGTGTCCTTATTAAAGATGTCATTCCTTCTATTTAAAATATTCCCTAGAAATTCCAATTTCTCGAGAAAAATGCCTTTGAAATGTATCATAAATCTTTAGAGGCTATGAGTACATGTTTTGATTTTTATTTCCTAATCCATTTAAGTGTGCTTTTATTGTTTGAAAGGTATTTATTTAAATTAAAAATCTTAAGGTGCTCCAAATATTTTATTGACTACTGAAATCAAAATTAAGTATTCTTGTCATGTAAAGATAAGCTGTATATGCCCATCACAGAGAACTACTTGCTATCCTCATAAGTAGAAGAGACGACTAGGCTACTGGTACCTGAAAAACAAAAATTGTACTTTCAGTGTAAATTATCTGTAATCAAATCTTAAGAGAACTAGAGTATTTTTCACTTTATACAAAGGAATGAAATCATATTTATTGTTTAATGGATAAAAAACTATTGTACAAGACAGTTTCTAGAGTGCTTTTATTTATCCTACCAATTTCTCAAAACTTACATATGATTGATAATACATATACATGGTTTAAAAAGAAAATAGGACAAAAAGGCTTATAATGGAAAGGCAGCCAGCCTATCTGTCCCTTACCTGCAGTCCTGCTGCCTAGAAATAATCACTGTGTATTTCACTTTTTGTATTTATCTCCATAATTATAGGTAACATATCCTTGTCTTTATTATCAAATTATGTCTACTGACTCCCTGCCATGCAAGTGAATGATTTAGTTCACTTACATTACCTTCAATCTGCATTCTTTTCTCCTCATCCCAAAGTCAATCGATCCTATTGAGGCGTGTGAGACTAAGAGCTGAATTTAACTTTTATTTCATGTTAATTAAATTGCTAGATGTAGCTAGTAGCTACCACATTAGGTGGACAGCTCTGTATTACTCCTATCTTCTGGCATGTATTAAAGTTTTCTTTACAATCTAGTATTAGAATCAATTTTTGTATATGTTCTATAGGTGCTTGAGAAGGTATGGTGCCTATTTTCAAGGTAGAATTCAGCTTAACCTACAAATTTTGCTTATTAATTGTGGTACTTAGGTGTTCTATTGCCTTAAGGTTTTGTTTATTTGACACACTATGGTCTTCTACCAGTTATGCCTTTTGTGAATAAATCCCTAGTGTGCTTTTTGCCTTCTGATTATTAATTTAATTATTTTTGTACAGATATTTGGTACTTCATTATAAAATGAAATGTTACAATTAGAGTACTCATCTTTGTATTGCTTAATTCCATCCTCTTTGTATTTTACAGAACAGTTTTCTGTTACTTTTAATAAGATTTTTATTATTGTACTAATGGACATCTTTATAATCCTATCCATATATAATGAACTTAGTCCTCTATTTCTTTATATGCTACCTTTTAGTTCTCTACTACAAGCTATGATTCAATGTGTTTATTTTTCCTCCTCCCTTTCTCATCACTATATTTCAACCAAACACATTAGCTTTCTTACTGTTTACCTTTCTACTCTTAGGTATACTTCTATTACTACACTTACTGATTTTAAATGCTATTGACTTCTAGTTATTTCATAGGCAGTAATTAGCATACTTGGCACACTTACTCAAGCTCCCACATTCTTTCCCCTTTTCCTTTTGAAACTGATAGTTGTTTCATTATTCATGTACGTAGCAGACTAAGGTCTGCTCAAATACTGACTTCTCATTGAAGACTTCTCTGTTCACCCAATTTAAAATTGTAAACCCTGCCTACTCCCCTCACATTCATATACTACAACCCCCTACAGCCTGATGGGTTTTTCTCCAATAGTACTAATGACCATCTAACATACTTAATGGTTTCTCATTTAGCTTCCTCCAGTTGGAATATAAGCTCCCCAAAGGCAGGGCTTTTTGCCTACTTTGTTCACTGCTATAACACCAGCAACTAGAACAGTACCTGGCACACAACAGATGCTCAATAAATGCCTGCTGAATGAAAAAGATAAAGTCCACTACTAAAAGTATATTAAAAACTATAAAAGCAATGCTGAGAGAAATTACAGGCCTAAATGAATGGAGAGGTTATACTGTGTTTGTGGATCAAAAGACTTGGTATTGATATCATTTCTAAAATGATCCATAGAGTCAATATAACCAATCACAATCCCAGCAGCCATTTTTATATGAGTGGCCAAGTTAATCTTAAAGTTCATATGAAATGAAAGGAATCTAAACAAAAACAATTTTGAAAAAGAAGCACAGTGCTAGAGAACTTCCATTACTAGACTTAAAGCTACAATCATCAAGACATTAAGATACTGATATAAGGATAGACATATAGATCCCTACATAAAACAGATTTCATAAAGACCTAGACAAAATGGTTAGTTGATTTTTGACAAAAGCAGGAAGGTAATTCAGCGGAAAAAGGATGATCTTTTCTCAACAAATGGTGTTAGAACAACTTCCCTATGTGGGGGGAAAATTTTTTTAAAGAATCTCAACCCTTTCTTCATACTATAAAAAAAATAACTTGAAATGAATCAGACTTAAACACAAAAGCTAAAACTATAAAACTTCTATAAGAAAACATGAGAAAAATCTTTGAGGTAGATAAGTATTTCTTTGAACATAAAATTTGAAGCATAAAAGAACTGATAAATTATATTTCATCAAAATTTAAAACTTCTCAAAGGGGCACCTGGGTGGCTCAATCGTTAAGCGTGTGCCTTCGGCTCAGGTCATGATCCCAGGGTCCTGGATCGAGCCCCGCATCGGGCTCCCTGCTCAGTGGGAAGCCTGCTTATCCCTCTCCCACTCCCCCTGCTTGTGTTCCCTCTCCTGCTGTGTCTCTCTCTGTCAAATAAATAAATCTTTAAAAAATTTTTAAAATAAATAAATAAATAAATAAATAACACTTTTCAAAGGCACCATCAAGAAAATAAAGGAAGGCACAGGTTGGGAGGTAACTTTCACAATTCTAACATCTGATAAGAACTTCATATCAAAATATACTAGAGAAAAAGAACCTTTTATGTTTCAATAAGCAACCCATTTTTCTAAATGGGCAAAAGATTTGACTAGACATTTCACAAAAGAAAACACAGGAATGACCAATAAGCACATGAAAACATGCTCACTATCATTAGCTATTAGAAAAATGTAAATTGAAACCACAATGAGATATACCATTACACAATCACTAGAATGGCTAAAATTCAAAACAGTGACAATACCAAGTGTTGACAAAAATGTAGAGCAACAGAAACTCCTATTTCTGAGGAAGATATAAAGTTTCCCACTTGAGGAAACAGTTTGATGGTATCTTGTAAAGTTAAACATACAACCCAGCAATTCCATTCCTAGATGTTTGCCCAGGTGAAAAACCATGTCCAAAAATGTTTAGCAGTTTTGTTCAAGGACAAAAGTTGGAAGCAATCCAAACATCCACCAACTGACAGTTATAAACAAATTATGTCATATTCCATACAATGAAATAGTATTCAGCCATAAAAAGAAACAAACTACTGACAAGAGAAGTATCAAAAGCATTATGCTAAATGCAAGCCAGACCCAGAAGACAACATAAAGTATGACTTCTTTTATATTACGTTTGCAGAAAAGGCAAGAGTGTGTTAATAGAAAACAGATTAGTGGTTGCCAGTGGGGAGAGAATTTTTCAGGGTGACAGGAATTTTCGGTATCTTGATTGTGGTGGTGGATACAAGAACGCATCTGTCAAAATTCAGTAATACGTATACTTACATTGAGTAAACTTTACCACATATAAATAAATCCGAGTTTTAAGAAGTAAGCTAGGTCAAAAACTAAAATCCAACTACCTAATATACAATAAAATACTTAACACAAAATTGCTCATGGAAATTAAGTATTGTGTGTAGCTTTAAAAATAAGAAGTCCACATCCAGGTAAAATAGAATAGCTTACAGTAGGCTAATATTCTTGCCAAGAACAACTAGAAAAGCTAAATAAGTTACAAAAATCCTATTCTGCAGAAAGATGTGGAAAGAGAGAGAACAAGACAGTCTAAAATTCTAGAGAAGAAAGAATCTTTTAAAAGTGTTTAGATGATCTGCAGTTGTCACTGGGTATATTTCCTGATTATGAGCATGGGCTGGAGGCTGAAAACAGACTTGTCCTGTGCAGAACATTGATGCTAAAGAATCAAGAACTCAAAAGAGCTTTTCGTGTTCACACCGGGCTGGAGTAATAAAACTGGAAGACTGCAGGGACTTCAAGATCAAGGCTACTCTCTCCACAAGGACATCTGCTTAATTTTAAAACTGTGTAGGGTAAGAAGGCTAAATAGTTAACTGAAAAAACTGAAAAACTTTGAACAGCAAAGTGAAATTTCCCACCTTTGGCACTTCTAAGAGGACAAAGACCATCAGGCTTTGAAGTGAAAGTCCTGGAAGACCACACTGTACAAATAAGGCAAATAAGAGGAAGAGTATCATCAAACTACTAAAATAGCAATCTAGCCTCCATATAAATTAAGATGATTGGCTCCCCATTCTACCTGCCTAGAAGAAAAAGGGGACCCTGTCTGGCAAAACATACTCAGTAATGCTTACTTTATTTTGTTTTTAATCACAACGTCTGGTATTCAATAAAAGATTATAAAACAATCAACCAACCTGATCTAATTGACATTTACATAACATCAGCCAATAACAACAGAATATATATTCTTTTTCAAATGTACATATAACATTTACCAAGATAGACCATATTCTGGGCCATAAAACAAATCTCAATTAAAAGGATCCAAGTCATATAAAGTATGTTCTCTAATCACAATGATACTAACTTAAAAATAACAGACTTCTGGAAAATCCTCAAATATCTAGAAACTAACACACTTCTAAATAATGTATTGGTCAAAGATGACACCAAAAAGCAAATTAGAGACTATTTTGAGCTGAATGAAAATGGAAAAATATATATACATAAAATTTTGTAAGCAGTACTTAGAGGGAAGTTTATAGCACACAGGACACGGGGGAGGTAGAGAGGCAATCAATGACCTCAGCTTGTACCCTAAGAAACTAGAAAAAGAAAACAGACTAAAACCAAAATTAAAGAAAGTAATGAAGTTCAGAGCAGAAGTAGGAAATAAACAACAACAAAATAGAGAAAACTGGCTAAACCAAAAGCAGATTCTTTGAGAACCTTAACAAAATTAATAAATCTCTAGCTAGACTGATCAAGTGAAAAAGAAGACACAGATTTAAAGTCCTACTGAATCTCTATGGATTATATATTTAATTCACTATAGATTCTATAGATATTTAAAGGATATTAAGATTATAAACAACTTTACCAATAAATTCTACAACAGACATGAAATGGATAAGTTCCTTCAGAAACTTAGCATCGGGGGACGCCTGGGTGCCTCTGTCGGTTAAGCATCTGCCTTCAGCTCAGGTCATGATCCCAGGGTCCTGGGATCGAGCCCCGCGTTGGGCTCCCTGCTTAGCAGAGAGCCTGCTTCTCCCTCTCCCTCTGCCTATCTGTGCTCCCTCGAACTCTCTGTCAAATAAATAAATAAAATCTTTAAAAAAAAAGAAAAAGAAAAAGAAACTCAGCATGCATGTGAAGAGCTACATACAACAACATGACCAATAACCAACAGAAAAACAAACCATATAAGCAGACCAGTAGAAGATGCAAATACTAGAACAGACAAGCATTTAAGTAACTGATTTATATTCAGGAGAATTGGAGTATTAAAAATCTATAAAATAGGATTAATTCTCTAGCACTCAAAATCACAACGTAAAATTAAGAATACAATAGATATGTTTCAACAAAAGAGAAAATAGTTTTACTAATGGAATAAGGGTCAATAGAAGATACCCAAGTAAAATACTGAGAAAAAATTTAAGAGATATGTGGAACATGATCATTGACTTGTAATATGTCTAAATTAGAATCTGAAAAGAGGGAAACAGAAGCAATATTTGAAGAGGAATAAGAGAACATCCACAAATTAAAAAGCATCAAACTATTAATTCCAAAAGCTCTATGAACATAAAACAAAATACTATACAAAGCACACCTCAACACATTATAGTCAAACAGCTAAAACACTAAGACAAAAGAGAAAGTCTTAAAAGTAGTCAAAGAGGGGCGCCTGAGTGGCTCAGTCAGTTAAGGGGCTGCCTTCAGCTCAGGTCATGATCCCAGGGTCCTGGGATCGAGCCCCGCATCGGGCTCCCTGCTCAGTAGAGAGCCTGCTTCTCCCTCTCCCTCTGTCTGCCGCTCTGCCTACTTGTGCTATCTCTGTTAAATAAATAAATAAAAATCTTAAAAAAAAAAAAAAGTAGTCAAAGAAAATAAATAGACACATTATTCTCAGCCAGACTATAAGGTGATAATTACCTTCAATAAGACTGGCAGCCAACTTCAACAAAAAGCCAGAAGACAACAAAACATTTTTTAATAAAGAAAAAAAAATAATAACTACCAACTTATTCAGTAAAAAATATTCTTCAAAAAAGAATGTGAAATTAAGACAGTCTCAAATAAAAATGAAAAAAAAAAAAATCACTGTCAGTAGGTAGTATTGCCAGTATTAAAATATATACTAAAGGAAGCTATTCAGACAGAAGGAAAACGATCGCAGAAACACAAAAAGACAGGAAGGAAGAAACCTAGAAAGCGTAAATATTAACAAAAATTGGCTGCCTAAAATAATACTAATAATGCCTTATGCAGTTTAAAATATGTACAAAAAAATACAGAACAATAATAATGCAAAAAGGTTGGAGGAGTTAAAATGTAAGAAACTTGCATTATTGGGGAATGATAGAAGTAGTCATTTGTACTATAAGTATACTTGTTATAATCTCTGGAATAACCACTAAAGATATAATGAAAAAAATATATAACTCACAAACAAATAGGAGGAAAAAAACAATAAAAATAACTCCAAAGAAAGCAAAACAGAAGGGATAAAAAGGAATGAAAGCAGATGATTCAAAGAAGTCAAAGTTGATGGTAGCAGCAAACTTAGCAGTAAAAAAGTAAATGAACTAAATATTCTAAGTAAAAGGCTAACACTTGATTAAAATAAATATAATCTGTATTCACAAAGACATCCAGAAAACATGAAAGTTTAAAAAACTGCACATATCCCACTTACCATAAAATTGCAACAGGTATACACACATACACACACACACACACACAAATGCCTCAGAAAATACTGAAAAAAAAAATTTAACTGGGCTCATCCCTGAGATTTTAGGTGATTTTTTCCATCATAGATTTCCTTTGTAGTTTCTGGCACTTTAATTCTTTTCTAAGGAGCAAGACCCATTTTCATAAAAACCACAACACTTTTCAAAAGAAAAAAAAAAACCAGTTTACAAATTTTAATGATCAGCTCCAAGAAAGTACCAGACTTACAGAAAAAGAACATGATCAAGCCTAAAAAGTTAAACGATATAAACTTATTTCACACAATGAACTCTAATCTTGAAACTAAGAAACCTTTACACCTTTATAATTATAAATACATCATATCATCACCATCTCTGATGGAGACAAAAATTATCAGGTAAGAGTTGGAAATAGGTTTTCCCATTAACTAATGGTTCCCTGACTTCTCTTGCTTCTAATAAAAATCTGATATTTCCGGGGCGCCTGGGTGGCTCAGTTGGTTAAGCGACTGCCTTCGGCTCAGGTCATGATCCTGGAGTCCCGGGATCGAGTCCCGCATCGGGCTCCCTGCTCGTCAGGGAGTCTGCTTCTCCCTCTGACCCTCCTCCCTCTCATGCTCTCTGTCTCTCATTCTCTCTCTCTCAAATAAATAAATAAATAAATAAATAAATAAATAAATAAAAGAAAAAAAAATCTGATATTTCCATTGTACTATATGTTAAACTTGTAAAATAAAATTTAAGTCCTAACATTTTTCATTTTAATTTGTGGGTTGTTTCCTAAATAATTTTTTCTAATATTACCTCAACTAAAATTTAAGTTTCAACACAGAAGAAAACCAGTTACCAGTTTCATGAATCAAAACTTGGCAAAGGACGTCAAAAGAAAAATATACAACACCATGCATCTTGGAACCATGCTCTAGTAACTTTATTACTCTAACTCACATTAAAAGATCAAATATTCCCAAACTCTCTATATAAAAACAAAACTCTAAGCAACTTATTTAAATATATTTAAATTGGGAGGGAAAAAAAGGTTAAGAGTCCTATCTGGTATACACAATGAAAATAACAAAACCGGGAAAAACTAACATTTATTGACCACTTCACTATGCGATGCTCTTTGTTCTAAGTAATTTGCATGTGTTGTCTCATTTAATTCTCACATCATATTATAAACTAGTATCATCTTCCTTTTACAGATGAGAAATTGAAGTAACATTTGTCCAAGGTCATACAACCACCTAGCAGTAAAGCCAGGATTTGAATGCCAAGCAAGCTAGCTCTAGAACCTTGCACTCTTAATCACTACACCATGCTATCAATGTTAGTAATTAAGATCTTGTTAAAGTAGTATGCTTTCTTTGTTATTAAGTTTCAGGCCATAAATAAGCTTTATTTAGAATAAATAAATAAATAAATAAATAAATAAAACCAGATATTTTAACCATCTGGTCACGTCACTGAGACAATACCATCTAAAAACTTCCTACTTTTCACAACAGAAAAAAGTAAAAAAGCAGTCACTATCTAAAGTATATTCATTAAACCTGAGAAACTTCCAAAAATAGACAATAGAAGGCACACTAAAACTACTGCATTAAACTGTCTGTAAGATCTTATCTATTTTCTCTTGAAAGTAATTTAACTTAGTTTTTCTCCCCAACGTAAACTAGAAAATCCAGATACCTAGGAGTAGAATAAAATGTCACAGAAATCGTATATAAAGCTAATGTCAATTTTTTGGGTGATGAAGGAGTCTTTCCTTAGTGTTTACATTTTCCTTTTAAGGAAGTGTTTTGGAGCAAACAAAAAAAACCTCTCTGTTGAACTTCATTTTAATCGTGTGTATGGGCTGCTTCATAGATCCCCACCCTACTTAGAAGGCTTGTTATCCAGAAGAAAATTGTTATCCAAATGATTTATGCTCATGAAATGCAAAGTTAGTTTAATACAATTCAAAGTAAAACATAATTCAGAAATAAACATTATAAAAATCTTGGGTTCACTATTATGGATCATTATTAGATAATTATATACTTATTGTATATTTTTTCAACAAAAAGCACAAAAGTTCGGTTTAATCTGGATACTAATACAAATTCAGTATCAATCTACTGAAATACTTTTTTTTTAAAGGAGAAAAAAAAATCTCATTTTTATTATTAGAAAATAGAAGTAAAGAAAGCTTGCTATTCCTGATTTTTGTAGAGTCCCATTTACACATGACATACTTAAATCCACATGACTACTTAAATTCTAATTCAAAAGTGACACCATTTTAAAAATTGACTAAGTGTCCAACTGAAAAAGATCAGTTAGTAAATTACCACACATAGATGAGAGTACTCCACACCCATTAAAAATAATCATGTTGTAGAAAAATACTGACATAAAAATGTTCAGGATTCATTGTTAAGTGAACAGAATAATTTGTACTACAGTAGATGCATTATGAGCCCATTTTGTAAATATCATATGTCTTTAAGTACATATATATTTATATAATGGCTAAACAAAATGCAGGAAGAAAATATTCCAGGTTAACAATGGCACCTCTTTGTAGTGGGATTTCCAGTGATATGTTAAAATTTTAATTCATGCTTTTTCGTGTCTCCCAAATTTTCTACGTTAGGGATGTGCTATTTTTATAACTGGGGAAAGAGATTAAGAAAAAGACAAAGACATTATTTACATTAAAGCCATATTTTAATACAAATAACAAATTCTTAACTAGAGATATGACTTAACCCTTACTAGTAAAGCCCCCATCTGTGGTTTATTTTGTTTTGTTTTTAAATACAAAACCTCTTAACATGAACCAACCTGTATTCTTGTTTTCCACTATTCTGGGTGAGAATTAAAAATTAAAGTACCTGATTAAATGTGAACTCTGAAAAAAGATGGGAATTTCTGTCTTACTATTTGACCTCATAATTGTAGAAATTAAAATACTTCTGAAAAATAAATGTAAGTCACATCCTAAGCAATATAAGTCAAAAGCAAGTCACAAAAATTTATTTTTAAAAGTGATTTCTTTTTGCTGATTTCTAAGACTTAAAATAATAAGCAGAATTACATCTTTGTGAAATACACACCTAAAACAGGTAACAAAAAGAGTCGACACTAAAGAGGATGAGTTTAGGTACTTTAAAGTTTGCATAACCAAAAACATGGAGAAAAACAGGAATCCTAATTCACAGAAGTTACACTAACAGAGCTATATAAATGACTAACAAGTGGTTGTAAAGCAACCTATAAATATGCCATAATAATTATAGTTAATTAGTTGGAAATAAATTGCTCTGACATTTTATTCTTTAAATAATTCATACAACTCCATCTAGAATTTTAGACTTGGTAAAGGGAAAATGCAATCTTTATTAGTACAGTGTCTATAAGAAACGACACATAAAAAAATTTATGCATCTGCAAAGAACTGGAAGGAAACAGACACAAAACAATAAAAGGTAATTTTTCTGTAATATGGAACTTCAATTTTTTACAATGTTGTTTGCTTTCATAGTTTAAAATATTTGCAGCAAACATATTTTAATTGACATAGCACTAGAAGTAAAAAGTGGGTGAGAGGGTACATTAAATATGTACTTTGAGAAAAGGAAACAAGAAGCAATTTACTCTTAATACTAACATTGCCTGACATACTAGATGATAGATAACAGTTAACTGAGAAAATTAAATTTCCTAATATTTCTAACAATCCTGAAATCTAAGACAGGTTGTATTATAATCATCAAATTAAACATCAAATGGCTCTTTCCTGTAGACTGTTCTAAAAACAAACAAAAAAAGCAACTATCAGTTAGTCTTATAAATGTCTGCTATAATGATACAACTTAACTCTTTACTTACTCGTTAAAAGCTAAGATTTGAGCTTTCTAAATTTGTTCTATCCTTTCTTAACTATTTAAAAGGTTGAGATATAAACTCTTCCTCCAAACGCCATGCCTGTAAAAATAAAAAGCTGGAAACAGTCTCACCCTTATAAACCTTATATATGTTTTTCTCCTGGAATCTATCATTTCCTACCCTGTGTTATAATCATTACATACGTGCTCTTTTAACTACACTAGATTTCAGACCCACAGAAAGCAGGGTCAGTTGTACTGCATCTTTCTATGTATCTCACATAACTTAGTAAAGACTAAATAGTAAAGATTTAGTCTTGATTGATCCTCTGAACTTTCTGCACATTCTATCACCTGAAAAGAATTATTAGAAAGGTAGTGTTCTCTTGCAGGGGGAGAGAGGAGGTGGGTGAAGGTGCGCATACTCCTTGTCTGCTGTCAAGCAAGCACAAACCAGACAAAAAGGCCTTTTCTCTTCCTTTCCCCTTCAAAGGCTAGATTTCATCTAAGTCAATCAGCGTCTCTTAGTTAAGGACAGAGTCAGCCTTCAGAGGATCTGGAGAGGTTGATGTAATCTAGGGAGTTTCTAGCGGTCTGCAAGACCAGGTCAAAACCCAAAGAAAACCCTAGAATGGGGACTCTAAAGAGTCCTATAAAACCCAAGGAATCCAACTCTTTCACCTGAATACATTCTATAACCAGATAAATCTCACACCAGTACGATCTAACAGAAAATTGTAAATGTACCCCAAGCTGACTGGCCCCTAACAAGTGACAAGATGAGTATGTTCTAAGGAGTATACCATATGTTAAACTTGCTGACATACTCCAAGCTGTTTTCCTGTCCCGTGAGTAGTAACAGAGCCCATAGTAGAGGCAAACTGACAGAAGAGACAATTCAATTTTCAATATTAAAAAATCTGTTTGTAAATGCACAGAAAAAGATCTAGAAAGTTAAACAACAGTGTTAACAGCAGTTATCTCTGGGGAGGGATGTGAAATAAAAGTCTAAGTGTGGAAAGGAGGTTTTCATTTATATACATATTTTATTGTTTTCATCTTTCATGAGCATCAATTTACTTCTGTAATTTTAAAAATCATATTAAGTAAAATGCTAAAATGGGATTCCATTTTTTTCAAAAATGATTAATAAACCCAATGGAATTCAAATGAAAAATAAATGTCATTTTGCAGAAACTTGGCTACTATAGACCTACAGATCAAACAGAAATAATGCAATTATCCTATCCTACAAAATAAAAAGGAATATTGGTAACATAACAAAAATGCCCATAGCAACTGTCACCCACTACTCACCGTTCAATACTTTGATTATACAATATTAGCCACCAGAGGGAGTTTCAGTACCCTCCCCTCAAAATTACATCCACTCTAACCAAGCCCTTTTTCAATTTTAACCTAATTAAAAAGGTTACGCTAGCAGAAAAAAGAAATCTTAATACAATTTTTACAGCCATCCATAAATCATAAAAAGTTTTTATTTACTGCACCAATAGAACACTGCTTCTCAGTTTTATTTTAATTTTTCATAAGAACTATATTTACAAATTGACATTTCATTGAGGTGCAGGTCTGATTTCCTTAAGAGAAAAAAGTTTCCCAGTCTGAAAAGCAAACTACCTGGACAATCAAGTCTATCATCACTTTAATGAGGTGTTCATATTCTCCAATTACCACAACTTTGTGGTTAAAAAGTAAAATTTTATACAACTATGACTCCTAAAAAAAGAAAGGGGACACAAAACTAGCGTCTGAAAACAGCATAATCCAGCCATAATGCCCAATGTAAATAATGCCATTATATATTTTAGCAAAGCAAAATACAACTAAGCATCTTTATGAGTTACTCTGTGATGTCAGCATCTTAAAAATTAAAGTAGAAAGAGCCCAGCCTATCTTAAACTTTCTTTCAATGTTAGTTCATTTTTCTAAAAAACATTAAGATAAATCACACCGAAAATGGCCCAAATCCCAAGTAATGGAACAGAGACAGGCAGACAGACAAAACCCACATAGCAAATTACTTTGTAGAGAAGGATTTTTGTTTAATCTAGTTTGAGTCTGTAACATAGTCACAAAAAATTTTTAATACAAAGACATATACAGTGAACATCTCATTTCCCACCTCCCTTCATCAGGCTACTACTTCTCCCTCTCTCCCACTGTTATTACTTCCCCAGTATCCTCCCAGTTTCTTTATAATTGAAGAGAAAACACAAGTTCATATTCTTATTCCTCCTCAACATCTTTCTTAACACATAAAGTAGCACATTATTCACATTGTCCTACACCTTGGGGTTTTTTTTTTTTTTTCCCCTCTTTATAACATACTTTGGAGATCTTTTCATGCCAGTGCACAAAAAGCTTCCTCATTCTTTTTCTCATAGCTGATCATGACTAGCTCTACCACAACTTTCATCTGTCTTCTTCTGGCTAACCTTTAATGACATTCTGTTCATTCAAATACGTAATACCTAGTTAGTTTCCTTCCACCAACAAGATTTTAAAACAAATCAGATTTGAGGTGTCCCAGGGGATAACTTTCAAGAAAGCAACTCACCAGCTAAATTATATCCTTTTCAGAACGTTTGCTTTTGAAGCAGGTGAAGGGGCAAACATACCACAACTCTCTTATCACCAAAAATAAAAGCTACAAATTAGAATGCAATCTTCAAGTGAAATTACCTTTTTTTTGATTTGGGGGATCAGCATAATAGTCATATCAACAGTGACTGTAAAACTTTCTTCTTGTGCTTTTCTTTCACTGTAAAAGAAAACATTATTTTGGTTGTTTTTTTTTTTTTTTTTTTTTTTAAGGCTAGTAAGCCTTGAAGCCCTATAGCGTGGCATCCTAGTAGCAAGAAAACGACCACCTGATTCGATCTTTCATCCGCCAGGTCAGAGGCCGAGGCATTTATCTTTCAGGATCCTGCTGACTATTACCAACAGGACGACTTCTACATCAACGAAAACACTTCGAAGAACATAGGCTCTGCGGCGCTACGTGTTGGAAATTACACACCAGGGGCCAGAGCGCCAGGACAGACTCCAGCTTCGCGGGCGGAAAGGGATCTAGAACAGCCAGCCGCGGTGGTGACAGGGAGCGGGGAGGCGCGGGTCGCCAGAAGGAAGACCCGGCGCAGCGCCGCGAGCCCTCGAACCCGCGCAGTCGCCCGAGCTGGGCGCGCGGAGCGGCGCGTTCCCCGGGAACCGAGCCCCGGAACCACGACCACTAACGGAACCAGCCCACGGGCGGCGGCCGCCGCTCGGACTGCGGAACGCGGCGCGCGGGCCGGGCGCCGGGAGGGTGGGGGTTCCCCGGAGGAGCTGGCCGCCCCGGCGCCCCATTGGGCGCCGCTCCAAACGTGCCCGAGTTGTGACAGGAATAAAGTGGGTCACAAGGCCTAGCGGGTCCCCAGCGAAAGCCCTCTCGGCACCGCGTCTCTGGCTTTCCCGGCCGCGGGAATGGCCCCAGCCCGGAGGCGCGCTCCGGCCACCGGCCCCTCCGTGCACCCCAATCCCGCCCCTGCCCCGCAGGTAACCCCAGGAGCCCCGAAGGGCCCCTCAACAAGGGCGCGACTCCACCCCAACTCCCGGGAAAAGGCACACTAGGACGATAGGCAAAACTTGGGCTTCAGCTCCCGCCTTCCCCTCCCTCGGCCGCCGCCCCCCGGCCCCACACACACACTGCCCCCCGCTCCCTCCCCTTCCCCGCGCCCTCACCGTGTGGCTTGCTGCGGCTCCGGCTTCTTCCCTCCCCCACCCTGGAGTCTGGCTGCGGTGACTCGGAACCACTAACCCGGAGCGTCCAGGAGACACCGCGGCTCCCAGCACAAGCAGCACCTGGGGCTGTGAGTGGCGCCCCCCCCACCCACTTCCCAAAAAATTCACCGCTAGTGCCGCCCGCTGCTCCCCCTCCCTTCCCTTCCCCTCCTCCACCGGCACCGGGAGCACGCATGCGCCGCCGAGGCAAGCCTACCGGCGGACTTCAAGCCCCGGGCCCACCCGGTGGGGCGCCACTCACCGGGAGCGCGCACGCGTCGGCGGCCAGATTTCCTTCGCGCTCTCGCTCTCGGGGGTTTCCTTTTTAAGCCGGTAGCCGCAAGCCTAGTCTGTGATTGCGCTCGCTGCTGGCGCATGCGTCGTCAGTGACCCCGCTGGCTCCGACGGTCGGCGCTCTGAATTTGCCCCTCCCCTCACTCTCCCTTTCCCCGGCGCAACCCGGTGCGCATGCGACTTGCCCCGTTAGGCAGCGCGGAGTCGCGGAGGGGATCCCGGGCGCCGAGGAAACTCCGGCTCCCTCGGGCCGTGCGTCTGCGCCATCCGCGGAGGGAAACCAGGATCTCCCCGGCGCTCCCTTCCCCGTACTCCTTACTGGAAAGCCGGGGAGGCGGGGCCTGGTCGGGTGGAGGGTACGGTCGGTCGGGGTAGCGTTGGCGTTTGGTCCGGGCGGCTTTGGCTTTCGCCCATTGCGGGGAGCGAGGAGGAGAAGGGAGACCTGCTTGCCGGGTGAGGCATCCGGGAGCCCGAAAGGGGACCCTCTCTCCTTTGAAAAGCAAATCGCTTTGCCAGCACGCCAGGGAAGATTTTCCGGGTGTTGGCAGGCGGAAGGCTTTTTTCATTATCTAGCGGCATCACTCGTGTTTTCTCTCTTGGGGCTGGGAGAGGTTTTTTGCGAAGGTGGATGGACGTCCCGAGACATCTTTTCCTTCTCTCTGGAAGGAGCACGGCTCCAGTCGCTTCTTATTGGTTGGGTGGGCCTGCGGAGACCGGATATGCGCCCCGGGCTGGAGGAGGGAGGCAAAAGAGGGTCAGGATGTGTTCATTTGGAGTTTTTCACCTGGGGTTAAAGGCTTGGTGACAATGTAGTGGAAGATGGGGGATGAAGCAATGGGGATACACCAGGACCTGATTTGCTCGGCTTCCCTTGATAGAAAAATGTGTGAATACTTTCTTACGTTAGGGGAAATTACTTCCTTGATGCTTAAAACACACTTGATCCCCATGGGAAAGCACGTTTCAGTAGTTGTAAATGATTGGAACAGAGGTCTCTACAGTCCTAATTCCTAGTAGTTTTAATGAATGTCCTTTGGATTTAAAATAGAAGCCATCTTGTTTCAAAAAAATAAACAACCGTTTGGGCTATAAATTGTTCCCTTCGAGGTAACATTCACCTCAGTAAGCATTTAAAATTCTTGCTGGGGACGCCTGGATGGCTCAGTTAACCGTCTGCCTTCGGCTCAGGTCATGATCCCAGGGTCCTGGGATTGAGTCCCACGTGGGGCTCCTTGCTCAGCGGGGAACCTGCTTCTGCCTCCTGCTCCCCGCCCCCGCTTGTGTGCACTCTCTCTCTGACAAATAAAATCTTTAAAAAATAATAAAATTCTTGCTGAATGCTCAGAGGAAAAGTATCAAAATTGAGGAACTGAGGATTTTTCTGTCAAGAGTGGGAAAAGAAGGATTTGTTAAGCTACTCCATTATAAGAGCAGAAGGGATTTTCGTAGACATTTTTATTCAGCATTCATTCCCTATTCTGATCATTTCCTTTGGAAAACTATTCACTCAGTCCACGTGGCTGCAGCAGGACTCCAGGGGGAAAGCATATTTGAGTTAATCCTCTGCCTTAGGCTGGGTTTACCAAGAAGGGTGCTCTGTCTTTGACAATGGATTTAAATCTGGAAGAAGGATAGGCCCGAAGCCATCTCTTCACTAGTGGATTATTCTGAGAAAGAAGGTAACGTGGAAAACAGATTGAAAGATGGAGATTTGGCCTGGAAACATGTTTGATGCTGTGAATCCAATGTGGACTAAATAACTGGAAATTTCAGTTAAATTAGTCAGTTCTTTCATGTATTTGTTTTATTGTTTAAACCAGTGAGAGGTTTTCTGTCACTTGCTACCATGAATCCTAAGGGATGCTGGTAGCAGGAGAGGAGGCAAGGTTAATAATACCGATAAGGTAGGTTGCAGCCAGACCAGAGAGTCTGAATGCTTCCCCTATGACATGGATGTTTATATTCTGTTCTAGAGAAAGTGGATCCCTCCTCAGTTCTACATCATCTAGACTTCGTATCTTCAAAAAATACCTTTGCCCCTTTTAATGGTTCCATTGTCCTCTTAGTCACTACTCTCAACGTTCATCTTTGACTCCTTCCTCTCTCACTTTCCGTATTTAATCATTTACCAAGCCCTGCTGATAATCCTGTTTCTCTGCTCAGTGTTCTGCCACTGCTTGAACATTTCCCACAGTTTGGTTCACATTTTATCTGTTCCTCCCATATTCTCTCCAAGAAGAAAACTATCAGATGTTTCTAATAACTTTTCCAACTTCCAGATTCTACTTTTCCCTTAAACATTCTGTCTCATAGTTTCATAGATCCTAAATTTATTTCCCCAGCCTAAACACAATTTATATATATAATTTAAATATTCTGTTAATTCCTTCTCATACACCTTTGCTGTTACTTAAACTGGGCATTTCCAACGCTCTTTCAAACTGATTCTCCTAGCTGATGTCTTGATAGAGACAATATAGCTTAGTTGTTAAGAGTACAGAATTGGAAACTAAACTGTCTGGATTGAAATCCCACCTCTTAATATTTGCATGACTTTGAGCAAGTTATTTCTCTGTTCATTTTTCTCATCTGTAAAATGAGGATAATAGCAAACCTATCTCATGGGATAATTAAGGTATAGAAAATAGATGTAGTTGTGTACGTGTGTGTGTAAGTAATAGTACATGGTACATAAGAGATCCCATGTAAGTGTTGGCTAGTATTTTTTTTTAAGTAGGCACCACACCCAGCGTGGGGCTCAACCTCATGATTCTGAGATCAAGAGTCACACACTGTACGGACTCAGCCAGCCAGTTGCTCCTAAGTGTTGGCTATTATTAATGATATCCCCTTTTGTGTAATTCTTATGTCTCTTGCTCAGATTCTTCCCCTAGTTCCTGGGTCCCATCAGTTACAAAATCCTGTCTGTCCTTTCATAATACCTCTCTTATCCGTCCTTTCATTAGCATTACTAGTTTCACCATTATAGTTTAAATTGGAACATAGGAAATTTAAGATATGTATAATAGGGAATATAAGGAAAGTTTGTGGGGTTTTTTTAATTTTTTTAAAGATTTTTATTTATTTGACAGAGCAAAAGTAGGCAGAGTGGCAGGCAGAGGGAGAGGGAGAAGCAGGCTCTCCACTGAGCAGGGAGCCCGACGTGGGGCTTGATCCCAGGAGGGGATCAAGGGGATGAGCCACCCAGGCACCCCTGTGGGGTTTTTTTTGTTTTGTTTTGTTTTGTTTAAGAAATGTCCATGGTTTAGCCAATTACTAATACTGTTTCTAGACCCTTTAAAATAGAGGGAAGTACAATAATATGAGTTGGTATTACAGACTTTGTAGTCAAAGGTCTGGGCTTAAATCCTGGCTAATACTAAACTAAGAGATGCTGAACAAGTTAAATAATTTCTCTGAGCTTCAGAGCATTTATCTGTAAAGGTAGAAGAATAAGCATCTCAGAATTGTGATGATCAAATGTAAATTATAAACTGCTACATAAAGGTTGTGTGGTAAGGAATGGTGGTTTTAGATGTTTACAATTTGTTGTTGGAACCTAGGAATGGTTGAAACGACTCATAAATTTGTAACTCCAGCCTACACCTCTCATTTGGGCTCCATACATGTATGTCCAGTTGCCTACCTGATGTCTCCTCTTGGGTATCTCACATATCTTGCATGTCCCCTTCAATCTTTTCTCTACAGAGCAGCATGAATATTCTTTTGGAAATATGAATGAAATCACATGTTCCTACTTGAAACCCTTTTGTTTTCCATTTCATTCAAATTCCTAATCATGGTCATGATACCATTTCATCTAGCCCTTGCTATCTCTCCAATCTCATGTTCTCCATTTTCTCCTTTTCCCATAACACTCCCACCTAGAAATTTCCTTCAATTCCTTGCTAATCTCTCTATTCTCTGGCATTGGCACATGTTGTGCCCTTGCCTGAACTACCTTCCTACCATTTCTCATGGCTGGTTCCTCAGTCTTCATGTCTCAAAGTTCCAACTACCCGATTTTTAAGTAGGTCTCTCTCCTACCTCTCTGCTGCCCTGCCCCCCCACACACACAGAGTACCCACAGTTACTGCCTATTGTTGTGCCCACTGTTTCCTCCATAATACTAAGTTTAAGTTACATGTATATTTGTTTGACATTTGTTTTCTTATTAACTAACATCCCCACCCTCACATGGTAAACTCCAAGAGGCAAGAACTATGTTGTTTTGTCCACCACTGAAGTTGCAGCATCTGTTTCAGTGCCTGAGGTGAATGAATGAATGGATGAATGAATACATGAAAGGTAAAACATGCTAGAAAGAAGATTTTTAGGATTATCTTTATATCCTAGATTATGAATGCAGGTGGCAGATTATAATCCTATCAAAGCATTAGCCTTAATAATGTGTTTTAAAGTACAAAAGGGAGATAAACTGAAATCAAAAAGTGAAATATGATAACTTAATAACCAAGAGTGTGGAGGAAGAGCTAAAGAATGCATACAAGATATCTTTAAGGGGTTTGATATTGAGTGCTGCCCAATCACCTAAGGATCTCATTAAAACAAAAATTCTAATTCAGTTAGTCTGGGATGGGGCCTGAGATTCTGCATTTCTAACCAGCCTCCGGGAATGCTGCAAATTCCAGGACCGTACTTTGACAAACAACGCACTGTAAAGTAGGGAAGGGAATTGCATGGTTGGGCAGCAAGGAATAGAGAAAAATATTAGGTTGGGATTTTTGAAATATCCATTTTTAATAGGTCCAAAACTGTTGATTATTGGCAATTAAAAAAAATTTTAAGTTTGTATCCCATTAAATAAAAATCATTCAATGGAAAACAAATATTAAATAATTTCTCTGATTCTGACGAATATTTATACCCTACTGAAATGGGAATGTGTAAATGAAATAACTATGGAAGTAACACTGACCTGCAATGGCAGGTGTGAAGACTTGCCGGAATAATGTGTGTGTTTAGGCATGTGCGCACACACGCATCGTTTGAAAGACTGGCTGGAATCACAGCCACTTAAAACATGCTATCATTTTATGATTTTTACAAATGTTAAAGTCTTCATGAACTGTTCTTGTGAATAAAAACTTACTGCCACCTGGTGGATTTGAGTTAAGAGTTAGAAGGGAAATATATATCTTTTTTATTCAGGTATCTTAAATACTATGATACTTCCTCTGTTAATTTTAACTTTAAAAAAGAAAATAAATATGTATTTACTAAAAAAATTACAACTAGGGGGCTTTTTGCGTTTGGTTTTAACTGGAGATACGATAATATTTGTATTTATATGCATTACATGGTATTAAAGTTACATTTTAACTTTATAATATGGCTTTTCATTTCCACAACTTTTATCCTACTTAGAAACATATCCATCCATTTGTCAAAGAGAAGTTTAGGGGTTGAACCAGTAGAGGTTATTATTTCTCTTACATGTGTGCAATACTATACCATCTTGTGCAACTCTCAACTTTCCCTCCCTTCATCCCAAGATGTATGTTACCCTTCTTAGCTATCTCAGAGGAAAGGGATCTTCCTGATCCTTTGCAAAGTTAGATCATTTGGTTTTACCTTACCTGGTTACTGTATGCAAATCTGTATTTAACTTTCCTCCCACTTCCTCATTGTCTGCCGCCTCTATGATTCCTCCCCCCGACCCCTAAGAGCAGCAGTCTTTTTTTTTTTTAAGATTTTAGACAGAGAGAGACACAGCGAGAGAGGGAACACAAGCAGGGGGAGTGGGAGAGGAAGAAGCAGGCTTCCCGCCGAGCAGGGAGCCCGATGCGGGGCTCGATGCGGGGCTCGATGCGGGGCTCCTGGGATCATGACCTGAGCCGAAGGCAGACGCTTAACAACTGAGCCACCCAGGCGCCCCTAAGAGCAGCAGTCTTTTCTTGACTCCATGTTGACTGTCTCAATTCTCGCCAATTTATTTTTGTAATTTAATCATTTAAACGTAGTCTAGATTCTCTCACAAACATCAGTGAACATCTGCAATCAGAATGATGGGTCATCAATACAAACAAAGTAGAAGAATAAAATGTTATTGAACTATTACATGATGGATTTACCACCCCTTTTTCTAAAAGTGCTGTTCATTACTAAGCCAAAATAAAACATCCTATAGGTCTTCTGCAATGTCCTAATATTGTATACTTTTTCATGATGAATTCCTCTGTGATTAATATTAAAATATAGGTAAGCCTCACAGTATATCACTTCTGATTTAGAAACTTGACATGTCGGATGCCTGGGTGGCTCAGCCGTTAAGCGTCTGCTTTCGGCTCAGGTCATGATCCTGGAGTCCTGGGATTGAGTCCCGAATCAGGCTCCCTGCTCAGCAGGGAGTCTGCTTATCCTTCTGACCCTCCCCCTTCTCATGCTCTCTCTCTCTCATTCTCTCTCTCTCTCAAATAAATAAAATTAAAAAATCACACTTGTAACAAAAAAAAACTTTACATATCATGTGCTTCTGATTCTGTAGTCTATCAGTGAGAGTACTTAGTAATTTTCTAACTTCATAACAGAACTATTAAAAACAATAATAATGAGTGCAGGTATTTCTTATGTACTTTTCCGAATCCTTAAATTGTCTTTTTCTATTGAGTGGTTAATTTTTTTTTTAACAGGTAAGAGGTTTCCGGGAAAAAATGTATGGTCATAAATTTAAGTATTTTCACTCAAGGCCCCTAAATAATAGATTTTAAAATCTATTGATATAGTGGCACCTGACTGGTTTAGTCAGTAGAGCATGTGACTCAATCTCAGGGTCATGAGTTCAAACCCCACATGGGGTGTGGAGCCTACTAAAAAAATTATTAATAATAATAGGGGCATCTGGGTGGCTCAGTCGGTTAAGTGGCTGCTTTCGGCTCAGGTCATGTGGGATCAAGCCCTGCATCAGGCTCTCTGCTCAGCCGGGAGCCTGCTTCTCCCTCTCCCTTGCCTACTTGTGCTCTCCCTCTCTCTCTCTCTCTGTCAAATAAATAAATAAATAAAATCTTTAAAAAATAATAAGGAAAAGAAGAAGAAAATAAAAATAAAATCTATTGATGTGTAATGAAATTTCATGGTCATCTTTTATTTTATTTTTTTTATTGATGTGTAATGAAATTTCATGGTCATCTTTCATTATATTCATTCATAGGCCTCTTTGGGAGTAAGCAACACAGAGGACTTGTAATATTGGTGCTCTTATCCAACATGGGTCAAAAAGAGGATAAACCACAGAAAAATATTAAGGGTTCAGTACAAATTCTGGTTTGGTTGGAGGCAACAAATATTCTGAAATACCTGAAAGTTTTTGAAATGATATATAAGCTATCATTCTAATATAAATATGAAAATAAATCCATAAATTTTCTGACCTCTGATTATAAAGGCAGTGAAAAACATTCAGTAAATAATTTGAAGCTATTTATTAAATATTTCTATTTGGTATCATTATCACTGTTTGAACTATTAGTGTCATCATAAATAGAAGTGTTTCTAATTGAAGATACCATCACATCTACAATGCCTTTTTTGGGGTTTTCTTCTAAATCAGTCTGTATTGCTCCAACTTCTGCTAGTTTCCATTCAAGTTCTGCAATAAATAACCCATCATTAAATCAGATAAAAATCTTGGAAAAAGAAAATAACTCCTCATCTATATGAAATAGTAATTGATGCTAATAAAATTAATGTGTAAATGAGGATATATTTAGAACTGAGTGACAATGAAAGTACTACAATATCAAAACACATATTGGATACAACAAAGTTATACTTAAAGGGAGAAATTATGGCTAAAATGTTTATTTTAAATTGACTGAAAATAAGTGGCTTAAAAGTTCAAATCAAGAAGCTAGGAAAAGAACAATAAAGTATACCCAAGAAAAGCTGAAAGAGGAATATAATGAAGAAAAGACTTAGCAAAAGTAGAAAAACAAAATCAGTATAGGTGACCGACAAAATCAAAAGCTCATTCTTTGAAGAAACTAATAGACATACCTCAGCAAAAGTGATCACAAAAGGAAAGAAATCCATTCATATAAAGAATTTACATGGGATATAACCAAGGTAAAGATTCTAATATGGCTATGACACTATGAAAAAGTTATGCCAAGACATGTGAAAACTTCAACGGGAAAATTTTAACAAAAATATAAATTACCAAAATATATCTGAGAGAGAAACCAAAAGAATTGAACTGATGGCCAAAAACCCCAGTCCCTGTAAATTCATAATTTTGTTAAATTTATTCCTAAGTACTGTATGGATGAACAGAACATTTATGAGGCAGATTACAAAACACACTTCTGAGGAAAATAATAAAATATGTTACAAAATGTAATATATATATCTATGAGGAAAATTACAAAAAACAAAAGACCAAGATAAGTAATGAGATATATCTCATTCATGGATTGGAACATCCACTGTTATTGGATATCAAGTCTCCAACAAATCATCTATAAATATTTTAATAATCAACAGAATTTTTCATGTAAGTGGACTAATTCCAACATTCACATTAAATTTTGAAAAAGATTTGCCCTGCTGGAGACAATTGTAGATTTGTTATAAAGCTGTAGTAATAAACGCAGTGCTGTATTGATTCAGGGATAGACAAATAGTAAAGCCTTCAGAAATAAATTGAAGCATTTTTGGAACCATGAAAAATGACATTAGGAAACATTAAAAATCAGTGGGGAAAACACCTCACATACATTAGGATTGTTACTATACAAAACACACACACACACACACACACAGAAAACAAGTGTTGGTGAGGACGTGGAGAAACTGGCACTCCTGTGCACTGTTGGTGGGAGTGTAAAATGGGGCAGCCACTATGCAAAACTGTATGCTGTTTCTCAAAAACTTAAAATACAATTACTATATGATCCAGCAATTCCACTTCCAAATATATACCCAAAAGACTGGGACTAGAACAGATTATTTGTACATCTATGTTCATAGCAGCATGACTTACAAAAGCCTAAAGGCAGAAGCAACCCAAGTGTCCATGGGCAGATGAATGGATAAACAAAATGTGGTCCAAACATAAAATGGAATATTATTCAGTCTTAAAAAGGAAGGAAATTCTGACAGATGCTATAAAATGAATGAAACTTAAGGACATTATGCTAAGTGAAATAAGCCAGTCACAAAAGGATACTGTATGATTCACTTATATGAGGTATTGAGTGTAGTCAAATTCATGTAGTCAGAAATCTTGCCAAGACTGGAGGAGAAGGGAATGGGGAGCTATCGTTCAGTGGTATAGAGTTGCAGTTATGCAAGATGGAAAGAGTTCTAGAGATGGATAGTGGTGATGCTTGCACAACGGTGTGAATGTGCTTAATGCAACTGAACTATATACTTAAAAATTATTAAATAAGTAAGTCCTGGGTATGTAATGTACAGCGTGGTAACTATAGTTAAAAATAGTTAAGATGATAAATTTCATATTATGTGTATTTTACAACAATTTAAAAAATTGTTTAAATATACAAAAAAACACCAACCCCCCCCCCCACACACACACACACAAAACACGGACCAGATAATACGCTATTTATCATAGTGATTGCCTGTAAGGAGACAGGAAGGGGAATGGGACTAGGAATGAAACTATACATAACTTCAACTATATCTGTAATGTTTATTTGAACAACAAACAAACAAATAGCTCAAGCAAATGAATAAAAGTTCACATTTGTTATTTTTGGCAGTAATCAATTACATGAATGTTTGCTATATTATTGTTTGTACTCTTATGTGTTAATTTTTTTAATTAAAAGGATGAGGTTCAATGGCTTTCACATGATGGTGTGAGAAGAAGATTTTAATAATATAGATTAAAGCAGTTCCAAGAAATGACTAGATCAAGGATATGGCCTTAGAAGTAGGTTAGCAAGTAAAAATTATTACAGAAGTTAAAATTATAAATACTGTGCTATGAAAAAAAGAAAATAAAGGGAATTAACTGACAAAATCAGATAGTACGTGGACAAGTGAAAAATAAATTGTATAGAGAAAATATGCTATAGAAACTTAATAGAGAAGAGGAAGACAAGATTATGAACTGGTCCAAAATGACATAATGAGAGAAATGGAAACCTAGGAGAACCACAAAAGAATAGGGTATGAAAGAGAGACTAAAGAATGGTAGAGTATTTTGGGTACAGGGAACGAGTATGAGACAAAGAATAAAGGCATAAATGAATAAGGGGTTTCTGCAGTAGTGGTTGAAGAACAGCTTGGCTGGAGCAGAAACTAGAAAGCATTGAGTAATATAGTTGGATAGGTGGGCTGAAGTTTTCAAGCAGAAGATTCTGTATTTTTAACTTATTTCACACAAGGAACCATTAAGGATTTAAGCAAGTAGATGTTGTAATAAGAGTATTATTATAGGAAAATTAATCTGGAGGCATACAAGAAGAGACTAGAAGGGAGGGAAAACACCTTATGTTTTATGGAAATAAACTTTCATGATACTTGTTAATTTATGGAAGTTTTCACCTGTTTTTTTAAATAAACATTTTAAAAATAATATCCTTACCTTCCAGCTTGAGATTTATCCCTCCACATTCTATCATTCCAATGAATTTGCCTTCTATCTGACCATTTTTATAAACAAAAATTGTTGGTAAACAATTGTCATGGTAGTGTTGAATACAGCTATTCACGATGGCTTTAACAAATTTAGTTTCTGGAAACTTTCTTGCTAGGAGACTAAGATGCTGGTTAACCAACAAACACATTGGGATGCTAAAAAGAGAAATAGTACACAATATCTTTAAAAGCCGACTACTTATCTCAGTCTAATGAAGTAAGTGAAACATCTCCATGACAAAAAATGTATCTTTGGAAATGGGGTTTTTTAAATTTATTTATTTGAGAAAGAGAAAGAGGGTGTGTGAGTGGTGGGAGGGGCAGAGGGAGAGAATCTTCAAGCAGACTCCCTGCTGAGTGCAGAGTCCAATCCCTTGACCCATAAGATCAAGACCTGGGTGGAAACCAAGAGTCCCGAAGCTTAACCAACTGAGCCACCCAGGTTCCCCTCTTTGGATATTCTTCTGATATAACAGCTTATCAGCTCTCATCCTCTATTGTTACCTTTAGTAATGATAAACTTCAGAGTCCTCCCATATTTATTGTAAACACAATTATAGCCTGGGAGTGAAGCTTGCTATCATGGGAATTTGATGCCTAACTAAGGCTATCTACATCTGACTTAGCATCAATTTAATCAAGTTAGTTCCCAGTTTATAGGACCCAGGAAAAACAAAACAAGACAGCACACTTCAAGGGAATCCTTGGCAGTTCTGAGTTGAAACAAGGGATTCCAACTCTTTCCACCACCCCACCACCTTGGCCTTATTTCCACATGAGATTATGACATCCAAAGTGTCTCATCTCAAACTTCCTTGAATTTTTTTTTTTTAAGATTTTATTTATTTGACAGAGAGAGAGAGACAGCGAGAGAGGGAATACAAGCAGGAGGAGTGGGAGAGGGAGAAGCAGGCTTCCCACCGAGCAGGGAGCCTGATGCGGGGCTTGATCCCAGGATTCTGGGATCATGACCTGAGCCGAAGACAGACGCTTAACCACTGAGCAACCCAGGCGCCCCACAAACTTCCTTGAATTTCTTGACTCTGACATACTTCACCCACACTTTTCTTTGACATCCCAGTCCATGCAGCATCTTGTTCCCGATTATCCAGAACTATTCCCCATGAGATATTTAAGGGGCACCTGCCTGGCTCAGTTGGAGGAGCATGTGACTCTTGATCTTGGGGTCATAAGTTTGAGCCCCATGTTGGGTATAGAGATTACTAACAATAAATAAACTTTAAAAAAATTGATTGGAAGTCTCCAGAACCTACAATTCTTCCTGCTCTCTATCAGTTTGACTCCCAATATATCCACTCTTCAATTAGTTCCTTTTCTCTATCATTCACTCACAGCCTTATCAAACTGTTTCAGAGCCAATCCTTTACTTCATCCCACACTCATTTCACATGGGACCTTTCTCTGTTTGTTATTTTGCTCTCTCTTTTCCTGTTTTTTTCAATCTTCTCCACTTTCTATAAATATATTTAAGTTAATTTTTTAAAAGTTCCTTACAACTCTGTGTCTCCTTCAAATAACTACTCTCCTGTTCATAGCCCAAATAAAAAGGAAAATAATAATCTCTATGTTCTGTTCACTTCCTTTATTGAAAGGTTTTCCCTTTTTTTGGCTTTTTTGATTACACTTTTTTTTCCCCCCAGTGCAAAAAAAAAAAGGTGGTTTTATTAAAGCACAGGGACAGGACCCGTGGGCAGGAAGAGCTGCTGCGATAGCACTTTCTATTAATTTCCTTTTTATTTCTTTGACTTCCTTCTTCTGTCTATGACTCAAATGTAGATGTTCTTTGTGATTGTGTCCTTCTTCTCATACTAGACACATTCACTGTGCAATCTTATCCATTCTGACATCAACACTGATGAATTTCATCTCCTCTCCTCCCTCAAAGGAAAAAAAATGTATATCTGTATATATTATACAATTCTGTATTTTCTTAGTTTGGCACTGAGGCCAAAAATCTCCCTATTCTCTACAACATCTACTCGGTAATCACATCATGTTGCTTCTACTTCCTTATCTCATACCTAACCTCTCCTCTTTTTCTCCATTACCTTACTTCTTTCCTTTCTTATCTGAGCTTCATCAGATTATCCTAAGGGTCTGTTTCCAGACTTGGTTTCCCAAATTCATCCTTGATCCTGTTGACAAAGGGAGCTCAAAATGAAAATCTCACCATGTAACAACTGCCCTTCCTTCAAGCTTAAAATCCCTCAATGGCTCCTCGCTGCCTTCAGGATAAAGTCTGGGCTCTTCAGTATAGCTTTCAAGGTTCTCTGTAGTCTCTCTAGCATTCTTCTCTGCCTGCTACCATATTACTTAAAGCCCTCCAAAGCAAGATGCCGTCTTATTTCTGTATCTTTCTTCAGCTGGACACTCCATCTAACACACTCCATTCATCCTGTCTACTTCCTCTTTGGGGAATCTTATTTTTTGAGGCCAAGGCCAAGAATTACATACTCTGTAGAAAGTTCCATACTTCCTTCCTCCAAGCATAAAACTTACTACTCCCTCTTCATTGCTTCTACACTACTGTGTATAGAATTCAACTGTAGCACCTAAGAGACTTTATTATTATGTCTAGTTGTCTCTCTCTCTACTATACTGATGGCATAGACAGATGTTTTATATGCCTTTGCTTCTCCAGCATCTATAAAATCCTCAGAAATCCTCTTAATACTAGACAATGTTATATATCAATTCATAGAGCAAGAAATTAAACGCATTATACATTTAACTTATATTTCAGAATATGTAACATCATTTATTTTCATAATTACAACCTACTACAAATCTAGATACTGCTTTATTTTAGTGGGTGACCTACTTTAATATTAGAAAAGTATGTACTGCCTAACTTAAATATCAATTTTCCACACAAAGCAATGAACATAAATTGACTTTGTAAGTTTCCATTTTCCTCAAATAGTGAAATGAATCCACTAATATCTAACTTAAAGGAATTTTATCATACTGTCAGAATGAGAGCTGAGTCAGTGGTATGACAGACACTTACGGGGTAGGTGGGGTGAATGGCAGAATGTAGGTGGACATTGATGGTGATAGTGAAAAGTGTAGAATTAAGAGAGTATGGTGTAACAGATTATGTGATTATGTGCAGAGACAAAGTGGTTGCCTGAAGACAATCTGACAGCAAGTGGTAAGGGAACAAATTTGGTGTTGGGGTTCATGGGCCAGAATTTAACCCCAGAAGAACTATAAAATATAAGGGAGACCTCTGCATCAGAACATGAGATAAGGGCCTAGTTATGGTATTCAAGGCTCAAAATATACATTTGGCATAGGAATGATGTAAAAACCCACAATTGGAATTTGGGCACAGGTGTAAGACTGAATAAAATCAGAATCAAGGCTGCCCTGAAGCTTAGCCACTAAGCTCACTGGCCCAGGGTGATTCGATCCCCCTAGGGGACACTAGGCGAGCCTTCACTTGGATGAAGAGTTGGCCAAGTTCTATAATTTTAATGGCAAAAAGACATTAAAATTACAGAACATATGAACCTAGTTAAAAAACAAACTCTTGGGGCACCTGGTTGGCTCAGTCGGTTAAGCATCTGCCTTGAGCTCAGGTCATGATCCCAGGGTCCTGGGTTGGAGCCCTGCCTCAGGCTCCCTGCTCAGTGGGGAGCCTGCTTCTCCCTCTCCCTCTGCATCTCCCCCCTGCTTATGCTCTCTCACACTCTCTTTCTCTCTTTCAAATAAATAAAATCTTAAAAAAAAACCTCTTTTGTTCCTATAAAATTTATAGAAGGCAGCTAGAAACACAAATATATTTAACAGTTATACTCTATAATATGAAAAGTTATGAGTCAATCCATTATTAAAAACTAGACTTTTCTAAGGACTATTTGTCACACAAGTAATTATTTTCTGTTTTATAAATTTAATTATAGATTAATTTTCTTAAAATGTGTGTTTTATACCAACACATAAATGCATTTTCTTAATGTCAAGAAAACGAATATTTTAGGTAACTATCTTTGATTGCCCCTCAAAAAATCTTCTGGGGTCACAAATACTTAAAATATTATTTAGAAGATTCTTATTCTTTGAGTCCATCAGAGGAAATGAGAGTTTGAAACAGCCTAGCTGAAACTATAACACATTCGATCTCTTTCATGAACTTTTGAAAATTATTTGTCCAACCTAATCCTTTCTCTAGAAATAACCATTAAAGTAACTAATTTTGTGCTGTGATATGGGCATTCAGAACCAACATCTATTCTGCTAATCACACTGGGTCCCAGAAAAGATATTCAGTGAATCGCTTCAGTATACAACATTTCTCACACACAAATCCCATTATTGTAAATGTCAGTGTCTCTCATACTTACTTGTGAGGAACCAAAATCAGCAGCATTTACCAAGTGGTTTAACCAGATAAGTAGTATAGGAAAAATGGGAAATGATTCTTTTTAAGGCTTTAAACTACTCAAAAATTAGTTTCCAAGCATTTTAGTTACAATAACAGTAATGTCTTCTTTAATGGGACATGGTGTCCTCTCAAAATTTGTGTGAGGAACTGGTGAGCTGGTAAACAGCAGGGCTCTAATTTGCATAAATTGCTCTGTGCAGAGTTTCTGTGAGGACCTGAAGAGAGAAGAAATTTTTTATTCAGAGAACGAGATGAACACAAGGAGGAAACTGGCATGGCCTCTGTTCCTGGACTGGCGTGGAGCCCAGGCAGAGTAGCTGGGACCTAATGCTAGAGAGATTTGTGAAACCCTGGGAGCTTGCAGTGTGTCTGTGGCACAGAGTTGGGGAAAAGTCCACTCTACCCAATTATCGTATACCAGGCTGGTAAAGTCTGGGGACATTTGGGTTATGCTTAGTAAAGTAGGCACTATAAATTGTTTTAGGAGCACAGGGGAGTACAAGGGAATTGTTCTGTTAAAAGAGACTTAAAAGACATGATCTATCCAAATGCACTGCATGACCCTTGACTGGATCCTTCGTCAATTATTATTAATTTTGGAATTATTACTAATTTTGTTAGGTGAGAAAACAGTATTATGGTTATATAGAAAAATGCCCTTATATTTTGAAGATGCATGCTGAAGTACTCAGGAATAAAGGTTTATGCTGTGTATAATTTACTTTGAAATGATTCAGCAAATATATACACATGCACATAGCTACATACAAATAAAAACATACAAAAGTGGCAAAATGTTCATTATTGAATCTACCCAGCTAGTATTTAGGGTGTTCATCTTATCATTCTTTCTACTTTTTTGAATGTTTGAAATTTCCATAATAAGTTAAAAAAAATTAATGGCCAAAGAGTGGTTTTTTTTTTTTAAAGATTATTTACTTAAGTAATCTCTACACCCAACATGGGGCTCGAACTCACAACCTGAGATCAAGAGTTGAATGCTCTTTTGACTGAGTCAGGCAGGCACCCTGAAAGAATGCTATTTTTCTAAAAGGTGTGACAAGTTCTTTAAATTAGACATGAAAACATAATAAAAAACCTAACTTAATCCCTGAAGCCCATTACTCTCTACATGTATGTATATGTTAAAAAGAAAGCCACAAGGCCCAAGGTGGAGTTACTTGCTCCCAGGACAGCAAAGACTTAATTACAGTTTCAACCTCTCCAGGAGTCATATTTTAAGCCAATCAATCTGGAATTTTCTGGTCAGTACCAAATGAGGTAATCTGTCACATGAGCTCTCCATTCCCCAAAGGAAGATGAGGTGATCCATCTAATAAGAACTCCCCTCCCATTCCCCCCACTAAGAGAAGGTGACCTTGCCTGAATAATCCTTTCTTTTCTTTTACTAATAACTTCCTGTCCCACCCTCCTTGCTATAAAAACCTTCCATTTTGTACAACTCCTTGGAACTCCCCTCTACCTGGATAGGATGCTGCCTGATTCATTAATCACTTAATAAAACTAATTAGGTCTTCAAATTTACTTGGTTGGATTCTATTTTTTAACATTATATATGTATATATGTATGTGTGTGTGTATATATATATGTATATGCTTTCTTTTCTTGAATAATCTTTGTTATATGCTTTATAAAACCTCAAAACCAGACATAAATATCTTAAAACATTAGTATATTAACATTTTGCAAAAATGTGATGGTAATTACCTTGATCTGTATAAATGAATTATAACTGATACATCTTTTTCTGCATTTGTGACTTCATTCACGTACTGATTTCCAGAAATTTCTCTTAATTCCCCAAATTTTTGTTTTTTCCTAAGAGCTTTCCATTCCTGTAACCGCTTTTCTCTAATTAAAAAAATGAAATAAAAAAAGAAAATTGTCATAGTCTTCAGGTCATCCCTATATATAGTAACAATTTAGGGCAATGAATGTAATGCTAGAACATATCAGAGACTTTAAAGAATGATAGAATAACTATTAATGGTCTTATAATGCCAATTTCTTTTCTTTTTTTTTTAAAGATTCTATTTATTTATTTGAGAGAGAGAGAGAGCACAAGCGGTGGAGGGAGGAGACAGAGGGAGAGGGAGAAGCAGACTCCCCGCTGAGCAGGGAGCCTGACGCAGGGCTCCATCCCAAGACCTGGGATCATGACATGAGCTGAAGACCGACACTTAACCGACTGAGCCACACAGGCGCCCCCCAATTTCTCTTTTCATACGGGCATTTGTGTTACAGGTATTGCAAAGAATAAGGAGTTAGCTATTGACTTTTTGTTGTTGTAATATTTTATTTATTTGAGAGAGAGAATGAGAGAGAGAGAGAGCACAAGCAGGGTGAGGGGCAGAGGAAGAAGCAGACTCCCTGCTTAGCAGGGAGCCTTATGCAGGGCTCCATCCTAGGACTCTGGGATCATGACCTGAGCCAAAGGCAGATGCTTAACCAACTGAGCCACCCAGGCGCCCCAGCTATTGACTTTTAAATTTATTTTTATTTAAGACTAGGTCTTAATCATAGCTATAGAGAGTTTATTTAGACATTGAGCCAACAAATTCTCATACACAGGTTAAACACTTACTATGGAATATACATAATAATAGCTAATATTTATTGAGTGCTTACCATGGTACTAAGCACTGTTTTAAGTGCACTATATTAATTTAACTTTATCAAGTTAGTACTATTATTATCCTGTTTACATGCTCTTAACTATCATGCTAAGCTGAGCTTCAGTCCAAAGCCTTTGCAAATATGTGTAATTACTTGTTATAAATTTATTGCAGGAAGAGAAGTGGTAGAGAAGAGTGATTACTTAATAGTGTGATGGTCAACACTTCTCTTCCTCCTCTTCTCGCACCTTCTCCTCAGTTTTCTTTGTTATTTCAGTGGGTTGGGCAGGGAGAGTCACACCTAGTTTTGCCATCAGAAGGGGACATCATGTTCAACGGCCAGCATTTTTCCCCTAGCAATCATATTAATTGGGATTCAGTCAGAAAAACAGAAAGCCCTCCAGCTATCTTAAACAGGCTTAATCTGGGGGATTAAGTGCTTAACACACGTGATGTAAAAATGAAGACTATAGCCTGAGCTACCAGGAATGACTCCCAAAACAACATTGAAAACTGGTCTGCCAAGGGAGGAGCTTTCTCTGCTGCAGTCCAGGAACTGGGGAATCTGGGCCTACTGTTTCAATGTGTCCTACCATCAGCCTACACTGGGGATCAGAAAGCCACTGAAGCAACGGTTGTCTGTAGGGACCTATCTCCTTTGCAAAGACCGGAAGAAAATATTTGCAGAAGACATATTGTGTGAAGAACTATTACCCAAAATATACAAATAACTCTAAAACCTCAACAATAAGAAAACAAACAACCTGCTTTGAAATGGGACAAAGACCTTAACAGACAACTCACCAAAGAATATACTGATGACAAATAAGTGTATGAAGAAATGCTCTACAACCATGTCATCAGGGAAATGCGAACTGAAACAAGAGACAACTACATATCTATTAAAAGGGCCAAAATCCAGAACACTGACACCAAATGATTGAGAGGATGTGGAGTAATAGGAACTCTCATTCATTGCAGTGGGAATACAAAATGTACACCTTTTGGAAGATAGTTTGGAGTTTTCTTGTATAATTAAACATACTCTTACCATATGATCCAGCTGTCATGCTCCTTGGTATTTACTCAAAGGAGTGAAAACTATGTCTACACAGAAACTTGCACACAGGTGTTTAAAACAGCTCTAATATTTATCACTGCCAAAACTGGGAAGGAATCAAGATGTCCTTCAGTAAGTGAATGGATAAACTGTGGTATATCCAGATAATGTAGTATTGGTCAGTGCTAAAAAGAAATGAGCTATCAAGCCATGAAAAGACACAGGGGAACCTTAAATGCATATTACTAAGTGAAAGAAGCCAATCTGAGAAGGCTACATGCTGTATGACCCCAACTATATGACAATCTGGAAAAGGCAGGACTATGGAGACAAGATTATGGTTGCCAGGGATGGGGGGAGGGGCAGAGGCTGGCAAATAGGCAGACCATAGAGAATTTTTAGGGCAGTGAAAATACTTTGTATGATACTATAATGATGGTTACATGTCATGCATTTGTCCAAGCTCATAGAAAATACAACACTAAGGATGAATTGTAATGTACACTCTGGACTTTGGATGATTATGATGTATCGATGTGGGATCATGAGTTATAGTACATCTATCACTCTGGTGGGAGATGTTGATAATGGGGGAGACTATGCATGTGCTGGGGCAGGAGGTATATTGGAAATCTCTGTACCTTCCACTCAGTTTTGCTGTGAATGTAAAACCGCTTTAAAAAAAAGTCTTAAGTGTGCCCTGGATGGCTCAGTTGGTTAAGCGTCTGCCTTTGGCTCAGGTCATGATATCAGGGTCCTGGGATCGAGCCCATATTGGGCTCCCTACTCAGTGGGGAGGCTGCTTCTCCCTCTCCTCCTTCCCCTGCTTTCTCTCTCTCTCCTCTATCAAATAAATGGATAAATAATAAAAACTTAAAGAAAAAAGTATTAACATTTTTTGTTGGTTTTTTTGGCTGTAAATGAGGAATTTGCTTTAAATCACCACTATCAGGATGACTACAGAATTTTCCCTTGTTAATAACAACTTTTGAAAGGCTACAGGTTCCTTTTTCCTTAGATTCAAAGTGACAACAGAGATATGAAAGTAATGCCGTAAGTTGGTGGCAGTTAGAGTTGGAGTTTTGATATGGAATATGGGAGTGAGAGAACTTCCCCATGGAGTATCTCTCTTTAATCTCTGTGGCAGAGATTGGTTGGGCGGTCACTGGTGTATTTTCCTCTTCCAGGGTTCACGGGAAGACTACATTAGCCAGCTTCCCTTGCAACTGGATTAGGCCCAGGAGCTTGGATTGTGGCCAATAGAACAAGAGTGAAAGTGTTATGTGCATTTCTGTGACTCAGCCCTGAAATCTCCTATGCTATCACTCACTCTATCTCCCTAGTCCCCAAGCCTTGAGGGAAAGGATTCTGACGTGATGAAGAGAACCTAACGAAAAGAGCCCATTAATCATCTCAATAAATTCTGCTGACACAAACGATTACATTAGTAGGACTGCTATCCTTGAACAATCCTTGCATTCCTTGAATAACTAATTATTCATTATATGTGATTATTTTAATATACTGTGTTATTTGCCAATGTGGTATTTAAGGTTTTGGCATCTATGTGTCAAAAGCGAGACTGGTCTAAAGCAATGTTTTTCAAGTTAAGGCATGTGGACATTCTAATCACTTAGGTATAGCAGGTTCCACAGATGGGCATATTCCTGAGATCCAACCCAAATTTACTGAATATTACCTCTTGGTGCTGGTCTCAGGAATGAGCATTTTTAAACTTTATATTATGGACAGTTACTAACATATACAAGGTAAAGAGACCCGAGATGTACACATGGCCAATCTTCTTGCATCTACACCCCCATTATCTTCTCACCTCAAGGGCTATTCTGAAGCAAATATAAGACAGCATATAATTTCATCTGCAAATATTTCATTACATATCTCCAAAAGATGAGGATACTTTAAAAAATGTAACTCACATGGCACAATCACACCAAAAACAGTAATTCCTTAATATATTCAGATATTTTTCAAATAATCCTATTCTAAAATACATAAAATATCCATAAAATTTACCATGTTAACCATTTTCGAGTGTTCAGTGGCATTGAGTACTGTATCCATTTTTAAAAGTTTGCTTATTCAAATGAGGATCCAAATTAGATTTATAAAAATGGTTGTTATATATCTTAAATCTCATTTAATCTGCAGATTCCTTTCCATCTATTTTTTGCCCTTGCAATTTCTTTGTTTTTGAAGGAAACCAGATTGTTTGTCCAAGGTTTCCCACAGTCTGAATTTTGCTGGTTGCCTTATCAAAAAGTCAATTCACATGAGAAATATACATTTATTTTTTTAAAGATTTTATTTATTTATTTGATAGAGACAGCGAGAGAGGGAACACAAGCAGGGGGAGTGGGAAAGGGAGAAGCAGGCTTCCCGCTGAGCAGGGAGCCCGATGAGGGGCTCGATCCCAGGACCCTGAGATCATGACCTGAGACGAAGGCAGTTGCTTAACCAACTGAGCCACCCAGGCGCCTGAGAAATATACATTTTTATTAACAATTTTGGGTGATTATTTTGACCAACCAACCTAAGAATCATGAGTCTTATTTCCTTTCTTATGAGTCTTGTCTGATTGTTACAGTCAGGTTACAGTATCAATTAATATAACAATGTTTTATGCAATAAGTTAGTAAGCTTTCCATCTTTATAAAAACATAGAGATTATCTGTACCTTGAAAATAGAGAAAAATCACCTAGAGAACAAATTTTAGGAAGCAGCCTAGCTTCTCTCTTATGCTTTTCTATCTCCTATTGAGTCAGTTTTGGAAATTTATATTTTCTTCAAAAAATCATATTTTTAAATGATGCATATGCTCATATATCAAATATTCTCTTGGTCTGGCTTCTTTCATTTAGTATAATGCTTTTGAATTTCACCAAAGTTATTGTGTATATCAGTAGTGTGCTTTCTATTCTTACAGAGTAGTATTCCATTTCAGGAATATACAACAATTTGTTTATTCATTCACTTCGCATGTATTCATCATATCAATGGACTTTTAGGTTGTTTTGATTTAGCTATTATGAATATTCATGTACAATTATTTGTATTGACATATATCTTCAATTCTCTCAGGAATGTGATTGCTGGGTTATATGTTAAATGTATATGTAACTTCGTAAGACATTGTCAAACTGTTTTTTTTGGTTTTTTGTGTGTTTTTTTTAAATTTTATTATGTTATGTTAGTCACCATACATCATTAGTTTTTGATGTAGTGATCCACGATCCATTGTTTTCATATAACACCCAGTGCTCCATGCAGTACGTGCCCTCCTTAATACCCATCACCAGGCTAACCAATCCTCCTTCCCCCCTCCCCTCTAAAACCCTGTTTGTTTCTCAGAGTCCATAGTCTCTCATGGTTCATCTCTCCCTCCGATTCCCCCCTCCTCATTTTTCCCTTCCTTCTCCTAACACCTTCCATGCTATTCCTTATGTTCCACAAATAAGTGAAACCGTATGATAATTGACTTTCTCTGCTTGACTTATTTCACTTAGCATAATCTCCTCCAGTCCCATCCATGTTGACGTAAAAGTTGGGTATTCATCTTTTCTGATGGCTGAGTAATATTCCATTGTATATATGGACCACATCTTCTTTATTCATTCATCTGTTGAAGGGCATCTCAGCTCTTTCCACAGTTTGGCTATTGCAGACATTGCTGCTGTGAACATTGGGGTGCATATGGCCCTTCTTTACACTACATCTGTGTCTTTAGGGTAAATACCCAGGAGTGCAATTGCTGGGTCATAGGGTAGCTCTATTTTTAGATTTTTGAGGAAACTCCACACTGTTTTCCAAAGTGGCTGTACCAACTTGCATTCCCACCAACAGTGTAAGAGGGTTCCCCTTTCTCCACAACCTCTCCAACATTTGTTGTTTCTCTCCCTGTCCATTTTTGCCATTCTAACTGGTGTAAGGTGGTATCTCAGTGTGGTTTTGATTTGGATTTCCCTGATGGCTAATGATGATGAACATTTTTTCATGTGTCTGTTAGCCATTTGTATGTCTTCTTCAGAGAAGTGTCTGTTCATCTCTTCTGCCCACTTTTTGACTTGATTGTTTTTTGGGTGTTGAGTTTGAGAAGTTCTTTATAGATCTTGGATACCAGCCCTTTCTCTGTAGTGTCATTTGCAAATATCTTCTCCCATTCTGTGGGTTGCCTCTTTGTTTTGTTGACTGTTTCCTTTGCTGTGCAGAAGCTTTTTATCTTGGTGAAGTCCCAAAAGTTCATTTTTGCTTTCGTTTCACTAGTTTTTGGAGATGTATCTTGAAAGAAGTTTCTGTGGGCCATGTCAAAGAGGTTACTGCCTATGTTCTCCTCTAGGATTTTGATGGATTCCTGTCTCACATTGAGGTCTTTCATCCACTTTGAGTTTATCTTTGTGAATGGTGTTAGAGAATGTTCAAGTTTCATTCTTCTGCATGTGGCTGTCCAATTTTCCCAGCACCATTTATTGAAGAGACTGTCTTTTTTCCATTGCATGTTTTTTCCTGCTTTGTCAAAGATTATTTGACCATAGAGCTGAGGGTCCATATCTGGGTTCTCTGTTCTGTTCCATTGTTCTATATGTCTGTTTTTGTGCCAGTACCATGCTGTCTTGGTGATCACAGCTTTGTAATATAGCTTGAAATCAGGCAACGTGATGCCCCCTGCTTTGTTTTTCTTTCTCAACATTTCCTTGGCGATTCGGGGGCCTTTTCTGATTCCATACAAATTTTAGGATTGTTTGTTTCAGCACTTTGAAAAATGTCATTGAAATTTTGATCCAGATGGCATTGAAGGTATAGATTGCTCTGGGTAGCATAGACATTTTAACAATGTTTATTCTTCTGATATGTGAGCATGGAATATTTTCCCAACTTTTTGTGTCTTCTTCAATTTCTTTCATGAGTGTTCTGTAGTTCCTAGAGTATAGATCCTTTACCACTTTGGTTTGGTTTATTCCGAGGTATCTTATGGTTTTTGGTGCTATTGTAAATGGAATCGTTTCTCTAATTTCTCTTTCTACAGTTGCGTTGTTAGTGTATAAGAAAGCAACTGATTTCTGTGCATTGATTTTGTATCCTGCCACATTACTGAATTGCTGGATGAGTTCTAGTAATTTGGGGGTGGAGTCTTTTGGGTTTTCCACATAAAGTATCATGTCATCTGCGAAGAGAGAGAGTTTGACTTCTTCTTTGCCAATTTGAATACCTTTTATTTCTTTTTGTTGTCTGATTGCTGTTGCTAGGACTTCTAGTACTATGTTGAACAATAGTGGCGAGAGTGGGCATCCTTGACGTGTTCCTGATCTTAAGGGAAAGGCTCTCAACTTTTTCCCATTGAGGATGATATTCGCTGTGGGTTTTTCATAGATGGATTTTATGAGCTTGAGGAATGGTCCCCCTATCCCTATACTCTGAAGAGTTTTAATCAGGAAAGGATGTTGCATTTTGTCAAATGCTTTTTCTGCATCAATTGAGAGGACCATACGGTTCTTCTCCCTCCTCTTATTAATGTGTTCTATCACATTGATTGATTTGCGAATGTTGAACCACCCTTGCATCCCGGGGATAAATCCCACTTGGTCATGGTGGATGATCCTTTTAATGTATTGTTGGATCCTATTAGCTAGGATTTTGTTGAGGATTTTGGAATCCATATTCATCAGGGATATCGGTCTGAAATTCTCCTTTTTGATGGGGTCTTTGCCTGGTTTGGGGATTAAGGTAATGCTGGCCTCATAGAACAAGTTTGGAAGTTTTCCTTCTGTTTCTATTTTTTGAAACAGCTTCAGTAGAATAGGTATTATTTCTTCTTTGAATGTTTGGTAGAATTCCCCAGGGAATCCATCAGGCCCTGGACTCTTGTTTTTTGGGAGGTTTTGGATCACTGGTTCAATCTCATTACTGGTTATTGGCCTATTCAGGTTGTCAATTTCTTCCTGTTTCAGTCTTGGCAGCTTATAGGTTTCCAGGAAGGCCTCCATTTCATCCAGATTGCTCAGTTTATTGGCGTATAGTTGTTGATAATAATTTCTAATAATTGTTTCTATTTCCTTGGTGTTGGTCGTGATCTCTCCCCTTTCATTCATAATTTTATTAATTCGGGTCCTTTCTCTCTTCTTTTGGATAAGTCTGGCCAGTGGTTTATCAATCTTATTAATTCTTTCAAAGAACCTTCGTTGATCTGATCTATTGTGTTTCTGGTTTCTAATTCATTGATTTCTGCTCTAAGTTTAATTATTTCTCTTCTAATGCATGGCTTAGGCATCGTTTGTTGCTCTTCCTCTAGTTCTTTAAGGTGTAGAGTTAGTTGGTGAATTCGGGATTTTTCTATTTTTTTGAGTGAGGCTTGGATGGCTATGTATTTCCCCCTCAGCACAGCCTTTGCAGTATCCCATAGGTTTTGGACCGTAGTGTTTTCGTTCTCATTGATTTCCATGAATTGTTTAAGTTCTTCTTTGATTTCCTGGTTGATCCAAACATTCTTGAGCAGAGTGGTCTTTAGCTTCCAAGTGTTTGAATTTCTGCCAAATTTTTTCTTGTGATTGAGTTCCAGTTTTTTTTTTTTTAAGATTTTATTTATTTGACAGAGAGAGACACAGCAAGAGAGGGAACACAAGCAGGGGGAGTGGGAGAGGGAGAAGCAGGCTCCTGGCTGAGCACGGAGCCCGATGTGGGGCTTGAACCCAGGACCCTGGGATCATGACCTGAGCCAAAGGCAGACGCTCAACGACTGAGTCACTCAGGCGCCCCTGAGTTCCAGTTTTAAAGCATTGTGCTCTGAGAATATGCAGGGAATAATCTCAATCTTTTGGTATCGGTTGAGACCAGATTTGTGACCCAGTATGTGGTCTATTCTGGAGAAAGTTCCATGTGCGCTCGAGAAGAATGAGTATTCTATTGTTTTAGGGTGGAATGTTCTGTAAATGTCTATGAGGTCCATCTGGTCCAGTGTATCATTCAGAGCTCTTGTTTCCTTGTATTTTCTGCTTCGATGATCTGTCCATTGCTGAGAGTGGAGTATTGAGGTCTCCTACAATTAACGTATTGTTATCAATATGACTCTTTATTTTGGTTAACAGTTGGCTTATGTAGATGGCTGATCCCATGTTGGGGGCATAGATATTTACAGTTGTTAGATCTTCTTGTTGGATAGACCCTTTAAGAATGATATAGTGTCCTTCTGTGTCTCTTATTACAGACTTTAGTTTAAAATCTAATTTGTCTGATATAAGAATTGCTACCCCAGCTTTCTTTTGAGGTCCGCTGGCATGGAAGATAGATCTCCATCCCTTCACTTTCAGTCTGGATGTATCTTTAGGTTCAAAATGAGTTTCTTGTAGACAGCATATGGATGGGTCCTGTCTTTTTGTCCAATCTGCAACCCTGTGCCGTTTTATGGGAGCGTTTAGGCCATTCACATTCAGAGTGATTATTGAAAGATATGAATTAATTGTCATCATGTTGCCTGTGAAGACGTTGTTTTTATAGATTGTCCCTATAAATTTCTGTTGTAGATCACTCTGGGGTCTTTCTCCTTTTATAGAACCTCCCTTAATATTTCTTTCAGGGCTGGCTTAGTGGTCACATATTTTTTCAGTTTCTGCCGGTCATAGAAGCTCTGCATCTCTCCATCCATTCTAAATGACAGCCTTGCTGGATAAAGTATTCTTGGCTGCATGTTCTTCTTGTTTAGTACCCTGAATGTGTCTTGCCAGGCCTTTCTGGCTTGCCAGGTCTCTGTGGATAGGTCTGACGTTATTCTGATGTTCCTCCCTCTGTACGTAAGGAATCTCTTCCCCCTAACTGCCCTTAAGATGGTTTCCTTGGTTCTAAGATTTGCAAGTTTTACTATTACATGCCGGGGTGTTGGCCTGTTTTCCTTGATCTTAGGAGGGGTCCTCTCTGCCTCTAGGATTCGAATGTTTGTTTTATTCCCCAGTTTAGGGAAGTTCTCAGCTACGATTTGCTCAAATACATCTTCTAGTCCTCTCTCTCTCTCCACTCCCTCTGGGATTCCAATTATTCTGACATTGGAACGCTTCATGGTGTCACTTATTTCTCTGATTCTATTTTCATGGATTCTGAGTTGTTTTTCCCTGGCCTCCTCTTTTCCCTTTTTATCTATTATATTGTCTTCCAGGTCGCTTATTCGCTCTTCTGCCTCACTTACCCTAGCCGTTAGATTACCTAGATTGGATCGGATCTCATTGATAGCATTTTTAAGTTCTGCCAATTCACCTTTCATTTCTGCCCTTAGAGACTCTATGTTGCCATTAATTGATTTCTCCATTCTAGCCATTGTCTTCACAACTGCTAGCCTGAATTCCATCTCTGACATCTTGGTTATATCTGCATCCATTTGTAAATCTGCAGCATAAGTCATAATCTCTGAGTCTTTTCTGTTTTGGGGGCTCCTCCTCCTAGTCATTCTGTTGATGGGTGTTTGAGGGAATGTATAGAGTCCAAATTATTGACCAGAACCCAAGCAAGATGCACCTGTTTTCTTGGGACCTTAGGGTTGCTGGCCTCTTGTTTTCCCAGCCTGTCTTCTGGGGGCAGGGCCTGCCGTGCTGTTACTCAGGCAACCCTGTTTGGGCGGAGTTGCCCTGCCCCCCTGTGGCGGGGGATGGGCTCAGCGGGAATCAGTTTTGGGGGCTTTTGTTCTCTGGCAGCTTTCCGTGTCTCTTCCACGAGTCAGAGCAGAAGAGACCATTTCCAACTCTCTGCCTCAGAGCAGAGAGACCACAGTCTGTTCTTCAGTGAGCTCTCCAGGCCACACCATCTCCGTTTCTATCCGTGCTGCTATAAACTGCAGCGTCCTGGGTTGTGCGCCCCTCCGCAGCACCCCCAGTCCTGCCTCCAGGCCAGGGCCGTCTCTGCCCTTTGTGCTTCTAAAACCGCCAGCCACTCCCAGTTCGCACGTGTGACCCCTGGGCTCTGGGTTTCCGCCCCTGGGGCTGTCCTAAAGTCCTTTCCCCCCCAGTACTGGTCTGCGAGTCTGTGCCCCATCTGCAGCGCGTGAGGCTGTCACTCACCGGCGGTGTAGGATCCCCATGGCCAGGCACCCTCCCGCTGCCGTTTATCCTCCGATATCTGCTCACGGAATCAGGGCTCCTCACTTAGTACCTCAAAACCAACCGCCTGAGATATTCTGTTTGTAGAGATCCAGATCTTCTTACATCTCAGGCTGGTTTCGTGGGTGCTCAGAGTGGTCTGGTAGATATCCAGCTCAATTCCGGGGACCAGTTGAAATTGGGTCCCCTACTCCTCCGCCATCTTTCCTTCTGTCAAACTGTTTTCCAGAGTGGTCATGTGAAGATTTCAGTTCCTCCATTATATTTACATTTTAATTGCCATATAATTCATATATTAGCATGCCTTGAAGATATTGTGAGTTCGGTTCCAGCCCATTGCAATAAAGCCAATATCACAATAAGGTGAGTCAAATGAGTTTTTTGGTTTCCCAGTGTGTATAAAATTTATGTTTACACTATCTGTAGTCTGTTATGAGTGCAATAGCATTATGTCTAAAAACAACAATGTAGGGAACCTGGGTGGCTCAGTTGGTTAAATGTCTGCCTTCAGCTCAGATCATGATCCCAAGGTCCTGGGATTGAACTCTTGACTTTGACACAGATCACAGTCTTAGGGTTGTGAGATGGAGCCCCACTTCGGGCTCTGCTCTGCACTCAGTGGGGAGCCTGCTTCTCCCTCTCCCTCTGCTCCTCCCCCTGCTTGTACTCACTCTCTCTCTCTCTGTCAAATAAATAAACAAACAAATAAATAAGTAAAATCTTTTTAAAAATCCCAATCCTATCTTAAAAAAATAAATAAAAATAAAAACAATAATGTACATACCTTCATAAAATACAAATACCAAATAAAAACACTTTATTGCTAAAAAAATGCTAACCATCATCTGAGCTTTCAGAGAGTCATACTCACTGAACACAGATCCCATAACAAATTTAATAGTAATAAAAAAGCTTAAAATATTGTGAGAATTACAAAAATGTGATAGCCCTGAAGTGAGCAAATGCTTTAGAAAAATGGCACCAAAGCCTTGCTCAAGACAGGGTTGCCACAAACTTCCAATTTGTAGAAAGCACAATATCTGCAAAATGCAATAAAGTGAAGTACAATAAAGTGAGGCATGTCTGCACAATAAAATTCAACTCTTTAAAGTTTACAAGTCAGTGATTTTTTTTTTAACCATCTGAGCCACCCAGGCGCCCAGTGATTTTTTTTTAAAAATAAAGATTGATTGGGGCGCCTGGGTGGCTCAGTCGTTAAGCGTCTGCCTTCGGCTCGGGTCATGAACCAAGAGTCCTGGGATCGAGGCCCGCATCAGGCTCCTGCTTGGCGGGAAGCCTGCTTCTCCCTCTCCTACTCCCCCTGCTTGTGTTCCCTCTCTCGCTGTGTCTCTCTCTGTCAAAAAATAAATAAAAAATCTTTTAAAAAAATAAAATAAAATATTGATTGATTCATTTTAGAGAGAGAGAAAAAGCACGAGCAGGGGAAAGGGCAGAGGGAGAGGGAGATGGAGAAGACTCCCCACTGAGCGCAGAGCAGAGCCCCAAATGGGGCTCCATCTCACCATCCTAAGACCATGATCTGAGCCAAAGTCAAGAGTCAGATGCTCAACAGACTGAGCCATCCAGGCGCTCCCAATTCAGTGATTTTTAAAATATTCAGAAAGTTGTGTATCCATCACCACTATCTAATTCTAGAATATTTTTACTGCCCCAAAGAAATCCCACCTGCAGTTATTCCCTATTCCCCCATCATAGGCCCTAGTAATTAATAATCTACTTTCTGTCTCTATAGATTTTCCTATCCTGGGACACTTCATATAAATGGAATCATATAAAATGTGGCCTTCTGTCACTGGTTAATTTCACTTGGCATAGTATTTTCAAGGTTCAATCATGTAGCATGTATCAGTGCCACAATTCTTTACATGGCTGAATAAAATTCCATTGTACTGATACACCACACTTTGTTTATCTACTACCCAGTTAGTTGATGGACATTCACGTTCTTTGTACTTTTGGGCTATTATAAATAATGCTGCTATGAACATTCATGTACATGTACAAGTTTTGTATACATATCTATCTCAGAGTAATTTCTGGATCATGTGGTAATTCTGTTTAACATTTGAGGAAATTCCAGACTGTTTTTCTTTTTTTTTTTTAAGATTTTATTTATTTGACAGAGAGAGACACAGCAAGAGAGGGAACACAAGCAGGGGGAGTGGGAGAGGGAGAAGCAGGCTTCCTGCTGAGCAGGGAGCCCTATGTAGGCCTTGATCCCAGGACCCTGGGACCATGACCTGAGCCGAAGACAGATGCTTAATGACTGAGCCACCCAGGCGCCCCCCAGACTGTTTTTCAAAGCAGTGAACCATTTTACATTCCCACCAGCAATGTCTGAGGTTTCCAATTTCTCCACATGCTCACTAACTCTTATTGTCTGTCTTCTTTATTATAACTACCCTAGTGAGGGCGCCTGGGTGGCTCAATTGGTTAAGCGACTGCCTTCGGCTCAGGTCATGATCCTGGAGTCCCTGGATCAAGTCCCGCGTCGGGGGTCCCTGCTCGGCGGGGAGTCTGCTTCTCCCTTTGACCCTCCCCCCTCTCATGTGCTTGCTCTCTCTCATTCTCTCTCTCTCAAATAAATAAATAAAATCTTAAAAAAAAAAAAAAACTACCCTAGTGAGAATAAAGTGGAATCTCATGGTTTTGATTTGCATTTCCCTAATGACTAATTAAGTTGATCATCTTTTCATGTACTTATTTTCCATTTATTTTCCATTTTCTATTTAAGTCCTTTGCATGTTTTAATATTGGGTTATTTGTCTTTTATTGTTGAGTTCTAGGAATTCTTTATATATTCTGGTTAGTAATCCCGTATTATATATATAATTTGCAAATATTTTCTCCCATTCTGGGGGTTATCTTTTCACTCTCTTGACAGTGTCCTTTGCACAAAAGTTTTCAATTTTGATAAAGTCCAGTTTATCTATTTTTTCCTTTGTTGCCTGTGCTTTTGGTGTCATTTCCAAGAAATCATTGCCAAATCCAATGTCATGGACATTGCTCCCCCTCCATGTTTTCTTCAAGGAGTTTTATAGTTTTAATTCTTACATTTAGGTCTTTCATCCACTTTATTTTTTGTTTATCGTATGAGGTAGAAGTCCAACTTTATTCTTCTACATGTAGAAATCCAGTTTTCCCAGTATCATTTCTTGAAAAGATGAAATGGTCTTGGCACCTTGTTGAACATCATTTGACTATATATTTGAGGGTTTCTTTCTAGGCTTTCTATTCTAGTCTATTCTATTATTCATCTGTGTGTCTATCCTTATGTCACTGCTACATTGTTTTGATTACTGTCACTTTGTAGTAAGTTTATTTATTTATTTATTTATTTATTTATTTATTTATTTGAGAGAGAGAATGAGAGAGAGCAAGCACATGAGAGGGAGGAGGGTCAGAGGGAGAAGCAGACTCCCTGCCGAGCAGGGAGCCTGATGCGGGACTTGATCCCGGGACTCCAGGATCATGACCTGAGCCGAAGGCAGTCGCTTAACCAACTGAGCCACCCAGGCGCCCTGTAGTAAGTTTTAAAATCAGGAAGTTTGAGTCCTCCAACTTCGTTCTTTCTCAAGATATCTTTGATTTTCAGGACATGGATTATGTTTCTTTGTATTCATTTTGCCAATTTCTGCTCTTAACTGGAGATCAATTGGATTAATTTAAAATACACTTAAACTATGCAATGTTAAGGGCCTGACATGAAGCTTAATTTTAGTGTAAGTGCCTGACATTAAGCTTTTGATTGCTGAGGTATCCATTTCAAAAGATACACATCTTGAAAAACATATCGCCAGCTGTATGACACAGCTACTAGCAAAACAACCAGATAAGGAATTAGGCTGCCCCCACCTATGAAGATCCCTCTTTCAGACTTACTTCTGCCATTTAACTCTTTTTTGTGTTTCTTATGTGCATTTTTCCCCTTAATTCTCCCATCACTGTTCCTTTTTGTATTTAGTTGATTTTTATAATGTGCCATTTTAATTTGCTTCTTTTCTTTTACTCTTTTAGTTTTTTCTTAGTGGTTACCTTAAGGATTAAAATTAATATCTTATAAGGACCTACCTCGAATAATACCAACTTAGTTTGAATACCACACAAACACTCTACTGGTATACACCTCTATCCTTCCCCTTTTATACAGTTATTGTTACAGACTACATTGTTATATATTGTCTGTCCATTAACATCAACTTATAATTGTTGTTTTATATAATTGCCTTTTAAATCATACAGGGAAAAATAGAGTTAAGAACCAAAGTTGAGTAATTCTTTTATATTTACTTATGTAGTTATCTTTATCTATGTTACTTACTTCTTCAGAAGGCTTTGAGTTACTGTCTAGTGCTCTTTAATTTCAGCATGAAGGACCTCTTTAGCTAATTTTTTAGGGCAATTCTAGTAGGAACAAACTCACTTAGCTTTTATCTAGGAATATCTTCATTTCTCCTTTATTCTTATAGCACAGTTTTGCCAAATGAATAATTCTCAGTTGACAGTTGTGTGTGTGTTGTTGTTGTTGTTGTTGTTGTTTTGCAGCACTTAAAATATATCAACTCGCTGCCTTCTGGCCTCCAAGATTTCTGATGAGAAATTGAATGACACTTTTATTAAACGTCCCTCATATGTGACAAGTCGCTTCTCTCTCACTGATTTCAAGTTTCTGTTTTTATTTTTTCATAGTTGATTATGATGTGTCTTTGTGTGGGTCTCTTTGAGTTTATCCTACCTGAAATTCATTGAGCATCTTGAATTTACAGATTTATGTCTCTTCTCAAATTTGGGAAGCTTTCAGACATTATTTTTTCAAATATTCTCTCTGCTCTTTCTCTTTTCTTCTGCTGAGATTCTTACACTATATAAGTTGGCTCATTTAGTGTATCATAAGGCCAATTAGGCTCTGTTCACTTTTCTTCATTCTTTTACCTTCTGTTCCTCAGACTCAATAATTTCAATTGTCTTATCTTCAAATTTGATTTTTCACTTTTCTTCATTCTTTTACCTTCTGTTCCTCAGACTCAATAATTTTAATTGTCTTATCTTCAAATTTGATTTTTTTCTTCAGCTTGTTCAAATCTGCTTTTGAAGCCCTCATATATATTTCACTTCAATTTTTATTGTACTTTTTAGTTTCAGAATATTTTTTTCATTCTTTTTTATAATTTCTATCTCTTTATTGCTATTCTCACTTTGTTCATATGATCCTTTCCTGTCTTTGTCCATGTCTTCCTTTAGCTCTTTAAGCAACTTTAACTTAGTTGGCTTAATGTTTTTGTCTAATAAGTCTGACATCTGGGCTTCCTCAGGTATATTTTGTATCTATTTTGTTCTTTGAATGGGCCATACTTTTCTGTTTCTTTGTATGTCTTGTGATTTTTTTTGTTGAAAAGAACACTGGATTCTTATAATGTGGTAACTCTAGAAATCAGACCCCCTCCTCCTATGATTTCTTTTATTATCGTATGGTGTCTCTGTGTCAGGGATCAGCCTGAGGTAAAAGCATTAAGGTCATCTCAGGTCTTTTTCTGAGCTTTCATCTTTCCCAAGCCTTTTTAAATTCCCTCATTTATTTGGTAGTTCTTGAATGTCCAAAAAACAAACAAACAAATGAACAGATATGGCTCCTTTAAATCTTCTGGAAGCCACCTGAGCCAGTGAAAGTTGATACCATGGCAACCACTCTTTGTGCCTATACCTCAGAAGTAACAATTCATAATCAGAACATTAAATAATATTGAGGACAAAGTCTTTATTGTCCACTCTGGCTCCAGCAAGCTGTGCCAGAAACACAGGTTGCTGTCCAAACAGTTGCCTACCATGGGGCTGGGGATAAGGGATGGATAGCTATCACCACACTGAGGACTGAAATCAACCAATACTAAAGACAACTTACCAGCTAAACTTTATCTTAGAAGCTGCAAATGTTCAAATAGACTCCAGAGTTCCAAAGCTGTTGCTTGAGACAGTTTCTGCCAGTACAATAGTTATCTAGGTGGACAGATGGATTCCTGGAGCTTTCTACTCTGCCATCTTTCTTGATGTCAACCTACTCAGTTGTTTTTTGAAAGTCTCTCATATTTGGGTTTCTTGCATGTATTTTTATAATTTGACAGAGATTATGAATTATTGACAAGGATACTACATAGGTAATGTGTCCTCGGTGCATCATATCAGGAGTTACTTGATGTCAATATATATTATTGGTGGTGTTAACCTTGGTCACTTCTATAAAATGGGGTCTGCCAAAACTCTACACTGTAGACTTAATATTTCCTCCCTTATAATTACTAAATATTTTGAGGGAGACACTTTGAGATTATGAAAATATCTTGTTTCTATTTAAGCTTCCCCACTCATTTCAGTATCTGTCAGCAGGGCTGGCCCATGGAGATTATTACTCTGGTGTTTGATGATGACTTTCCTTTCTTTCTTTCTTTTTTTTTTTTTAAGATTTTATTTATTTGAGAGTGAGAAAGAGAGAGAGCACGAGTGGCGGAGGGGAGAGGCAGAAGGAGAGAGAGAGTGAGGAGCAGACTCCCCACTGAGCAGGGAGCCCGATGGGGGGCTTGATCCCAGGACCCTGAGATCATGACCTGAGCCAAAGGCAGACACTTAACCACCTGAGCCACCCAGGCACTCTTGATGGTGATTTTTCTATTTTCCTCATCCCATCTAACACTTATATATTGGAATTTTCAGTGAGGAAGAGGTGTTACTTTCTCTGAATTTGTTCATGTATTAAGTTATTGATTTATATCACTAGGGACTCCTGGATATTTATTTTGTCATTTAGTATTATGATTATTATTTTGTTGTTCAAGTTGTTCCAACTCTGGCGATTTTCCAATCTTTAGTTTGGCTCCTATACATTTAAAAGACATTTTTTCTTTAGTATTTCTTTACTTTCTGGTACCACAAGATGCTCCAGACTCATATTGTAATTACTCAACTCACATAGTGTTCTCCAAAGAACACTGGTTCCTGTTACTAAAGAATAGCATTTATAAAACAAGAGCTAAGATCTAGGTATACTCATGCTACCAGACTATTGCTGCTTCTAACTCAATTCACTGTTAGGTTTTTTTTCATTTTCATGTCAAAACAAAGCATTCTTGGGGCCAATCTCATTTGATCAGGATGTATTGTTCTTTTTTAATTGCTGGCCCTAATTTGCTAATATTTTGTTTAAAAATTTTGTGCCTATGTTCATAAGAGATATTTTTCTGTGATATTCTGTTTTTAAAATTTATCTGGCTTCAATATCAGGATAAGTTGGGAAATATACGTACTTGTTTTAATTTCTGAAAGAAATTTATTTATGACTGGTATTTATTTATTATATGATAGACATTATCTTAGAAGGAAATCTGTGGCTCTTATTGGTCTTTTATTGATATTTTCCACTTTACTTATATGTAACTTGATGAAGTTCCACTGTATATTATTGGATAGTTTTTTACTTAAGCAAAGGCAAAAATATTCAAGAAAAATATTCCACCTTATATAAAGTGAGTTGGCTTTAAAATGTTCTTAAAAGCACCTGACTGGTTCAGTTGGTAGAGCATGTGACTTTTGTTTTTTGTTTTTGTTTTTAAAGATTTTATTTATTTATTTACTTGAGAGAGAGAGAGAGAGAAACAGCATGAGAGCGGAGAGGGTCAGAGGGAGAAGCAGGCTCCCTGCTGAGCCGGGAGCCCGATGTGAGACTCTATCCCAGGACTCCAGGATCATGACCTGAGCCGAAGGCAGTCGCTTAACCAACTGAGCCACCCAGGCGCCCGAGCATGTGACTTTTGATCTTGGGGTTGTGAGTTCAGACCTCATGTTGGGTGTAGAGCTTACTTAAAAAAAAAAAACCTAAAATGTTCCTGGGGTGCCCGTGTGGCTCAGTCAGTTAAGCATCTGCCTTCGGCTCAGGTCATAATCCCAGGGTCCTTGGATCAAGAACCATCAGGCTCCCTGCTCACTGGGGAGTCTGCTTCTCCCTCTTCCTCTGACCGCCCTTGCTCATATTCTCTTTCTCTCTCTCTCTCTCTCAAATAAATGAATAAAATCTTTTAAAAAAACTAAAATGTTCTTAAAAACTAGTTTTGTTCTCTTAAAATCTATTCTGTAGGCAAAAATAGGGCTTTTTTTTGTTTCATTCTTATACTTCTCCATTCAAAAACTCATAAGTTGCCCAAATAAATCACTGTACCTATATATTTCAATAGCTCTCATATCTTCTTCATCAAATTCATCTTCAGCTTCCTTCAACTGTGCAAGAGTCATCTTTTCATATGGTTTAACTAAAACAAAATAAATTTTAGATAATTGAATTATTTAAAAACCATTTTTTACTTTATAGTCACAATTTATAGATAAATGGAGATAAAGAATATCTTTAATGTTGCAGGTTCTCCAATATATAAATCTATTCTGTGGCTGACTACTTCAGGTTTGTTTAAAGTGTGAATTTCCCTCCAAGTTCACAGAACTACCAAGCTACATTTAAAGTAGATGTGAACATCAATTAGACCCCATAAATTTAGATTTTCCAAGTACTTGAAAATCTTGACAAATGAAACATACTATTTACATAATCAGAATAGAAGGTAATCATGAGCTAGAGGAATATGGCAGAGAAAAGTCTCACTAGGTTAGATACCAGGACATTTCAGCTCTGTTACTAACTAGCTTGTGACATTCAACACATCAGTTAAAATTTTTACGTGTCAGTACCCTAATTTCAAAAGTATGGGTGGGATTTCTAATGTCCTTTCTCCCTCTAAGTTTATGAAATACATTTTCACTATCATTATCTCCTTCATCCAGCCCACTAAATGCATAACTGTACCCATTGCTTCTTTCTGTAAACGTAAAACCATTTCTTCAATTTCATCTTTTGGCTCTTCTTTTGGAGGAAGAATGCCAAAATCTCTTAAAATTTCATTCCATTCTGTATCTTCATTTGGATCCTATTAAAAAAAATAGAAAATCTATTAACATAGTTGTGCATTTTAATATGTGTATGTGAAATTGATACATAGCATTTTTAATTATGCAATTGTTCATGAGCTCTATGATAACTAGATAATTAGTTTCAAAGACTAGAACAAAGTGGCCTACTTTTTCCTCATTTCCCAGCACTAGTGGTACTACATACTTCAATAAATAGGATACAGCCTCTACCCTCAAAGTTACCTTGAAATGTTTAATAAAAAATCAATTTGGAACACATATATCAAATATTAATGAAGTAAACTCATAAATCATGGAAAATTCTCTGATGACTATAGAAGGCAAAACCAATTCACATCATGCACAAATACTGTTTTGTTTTTCTACATAGGCATTTAAGACCTCCATGTGAACATGTTTCTCTTTTCAACTTTATAGCTTCAAGGGGCTCTTACTCCCAAGCTAAATGTTAAAAGAGGCTAGGAATTTTTCCATAGTTTAAATTCTGTCTAATCATAGTTTGTTTCTATGAAAGTTAACCTTGTTTTCCTTGTAAATTAGACTTTGATATTTTATTTGCTTCTTTTCCAGAAGTTGTAATATATTAACTCTTTTCTTTCTAGTCTGCTGTCCATTTTCTCTAATATTTCCAGAAGAAGAGAGAACTTTATATACATAAAGGAATACTGTAGCAAAGTATTTGATAACCTTGAATGATCTCCACATTCTGGTATTCACATCCCTCCATAGCCCCCTCTCCTTGATTATGGATGGGAACTGTGACATGCTTCTTCTTTTTTTTTTTTTTTTAAGATTTTATTTATTTATCTGAGAGAGAGAATGAGATAGAGAGAGAGAGAGAGCATGAGAGGGGGGAGGGTCAGAGGGAGAAGCAGACTCCCCGCCGAGCAGGGAGCCCGATGCGGGACTCGATCCCGGGACTCCAGGATCATGACCTGAGCCGAAGGCAGTCGCTTAACCAACTGAGCCACCCAGGCGCCCTGTGACATGCTTCTAACCAAAAGAACATGGCAAAGATGAAGAAATGCCATTTCTGTGATTATACTCCATAATATTATAACTCCATCTTGCCAACACTCTTCTCACTGGCTGGCTTTGATAAAGCAAGCTGCCATGTTGTGAGGTGCCCTATGTGACTGTGCATAACCCACAATCAGCTAGAAATTGAGGCCCTTAGTCAAATAGCACCAAAAGAACTGAATTCTGCCAAATACCATGTAAGTGAACTTAGAAGTGGATCCTTCCTCTCTTGTACCTTCAAATGAGACCCCAGCTTTGGCTGACCCCAGCCACCAAATTTGTGGCGCTTTGTCATGTAACAATAAATTACATATACAAGTATCACCTTCTCCTCTTCATTCTATTCTTTGGCCAAAGTTTTGTTTTACTATACACTCTTTGTCTTTTACTGGTCTCTCTATCCATGAGATCTTCCAATCCCTATTCTTTCTATATGTCTCACAACAATAAAAAATCAGCATCAGTAGGAGTTCTGCACTTGGTAATGGTAGACTAGATAATTTGAATCAAGCCTTTTTGCTGAGAACATCTAATAAAATTTGAAAGCATTGGAGAATCAACAAGGCAGTGAAGAGAATTATCAGGAGAACATCTTAGATGAGAAAGAGAACTAGATAAGAGTTCTATGTTAGGGGCCATTCCTCTTGGATCCACTACCAGTTCTGCAAGAGGCCAAGAAGCTGAGAAATCAAATAAAGGCTCACAGATTTGAGCACGGTAACCAAAGACAGAAATCATTAAGAAAATGATAACTAGGAGATCATCGTATATTTGGAATTTAAGAAAACACTTTCTAAATAATTCATGGGTCAGAGAAAAAAATCACAATGGGAATTAAAAAGCATTAGGAATTGAATGATAACAATAAAGCTATATATCAAAAATATGTGCACTTCAACTAAAGCAGTTCATAAAAGAAATTTTATACCCTTAATTTGATATTTATATAAAATAAAAAAGGTTTAAATATTAAGAATCCAACCAAGGAAGTTGGAAAGTTCCAGAAAATCAAGATAAATGGTAAAAAAATAAAAAATAAAAAATAAAAATAAAGATAGAAAGACTGAAAGTAGAAAATGATGCAATGAAAAGCGAATATATTAAGATTAACAAATTGATTCTTAAAGATTAATGAAATTGATAAACACTTACAAACACATACCAAGACTGACCAAAAACAAAAAATGAGAAGGCACAAAACCCCAATATCCAGCAATGTAAAAGGAGAATTCTAGACAAGTGATACAATTTATTCAAGGGTCCTATCTATTGTATTTTGCTCATCTTTTTTTTTTTTCCTACTTTAAGGTGGAAGCTTAGATCATTGACTATGAACCTTTCTTTTCTAATATAACCACTTACAGCAATATATTTCCCCTTTACAAATTCTTTAGCTCCACCCTACAAATTTTGGTATGCTGTACCTTTATTATTATTCAATTAAAAATATTTCTCTTTTGTAATTTTTTACTGATAATTATTTGGAAGGATGCTCCTTAATTTTTAAATAATTTGAACTTTTCTAGATATCTTATTAATACTTTATAATTTAATTCTCTTTGGTTAGAGAACATACTTTGTTAAGATTTTGATTTTTTGAGGGGCACCTGGGTGGCTCAGTCATTAAGCATCTGCCTTCGGCTCAGGTCATAATCTCAGGGTCCTGGGATCGGGCCCCACATCTGGCTCCCTGCTTGGTGGGAAGCCTGCTTCTCCCTCTCCCACTCCCCCTGCTTATGTTCCCTCTCTCGCTGTGTATCTCTCTGTCAAATAAATGAATAAAATCTTTAAAAAAAAAAGATTTTGATTTTTTGAAATGTATTGACTTGTTTTATAACCCAGTATATGATGTATCTTCATGAATGCTTGAAAAAAGTGTGCATTCTGCCACTGATGGGCTTTCTTTAAAAATCAAAGGACGGTTGACAGATTTGTTCAAATCTTCTATTTTGTTAGCAATTTTTATATCTATTTGTACTATCAATTACTAAGAGGAGAGGTGTTAAAATCTCAAATTATGACTGTGGATTTGTCTATTTATCCCTTGAATTTGGTCAGATTTTGCTTTATGTATTAGAAGTCTAATTATTATGCAAATACACAGCTATATTTGTAATATCTTCCAGATGAATTTCTCCTTCTATCATTATAAAATCTTCCTATTTCTAGTAGTAATCCTCTTTGTCTTCTCTTAAAATGTGAACAATTTTGTCCATTATTTCTTTCAATTTTTTCTGCCTTCTTTCTTCACCTTCTAGGATTCCAGTTACATGTATGTTAGCCCATTTAATAATGTCTCCTCTGTTCATTAAACCTCTAATCACTTTTCTTTAATGTTTTTTTCTCTGTTCTTCAAATGGACACTTTCTTTTTTTTTTTTTTAAAGATTTTATTTATTTATTTGACAGAGAAAGACACAATGAGAGAGGGAACACAAGCAGGGGGAGTGGGAGAGGGAGAAGCAGACTCCCTGCCGAGCAGGGAGCCCGAAGCGGGACTCGATCCAGGGACTCCAGGATCATGACCTGAGCCGAAGGCAGTCGCTTAACCAACTGAGCCACCCAGGCGCCCCCAAATGGACACTTTCTACTGATGCGTCTTCAAGTTCCCCGACTCTTCTGCTGACTCTGGTTTGTTGTTAAGCCTATTCAGTGAATTTTTTTTTTTTTTATGTTATGTTAGTCACCATACAATACATCATTAGTTTTTGATGTAGTGATCCACGATCCATTGTTTTTGTATAACACCCAGTGCTCCATGCAGTATGTGCCCTCCTTAATACCCATCACCGGGCTAACCAATCCCCCCTCCCCCCTCCCCTCTAAATCCCTGTTTGTTTCTCCGGTCCATAGTCTCTCACGGTTCATCTCTCCCTCTGATTTCCCCCGCCCATTTTCCCTTCCTTCTCTTAATGTCCTCCATGTTATTCCTTATGTTCCACAAATAAGTGAAACCATATGATAATTGACTTTCTCTGCTTGACTTATTTCACTTAGCATAATCTCCTCCAGTCCCATCCATGTTGATGTAAAAGTTGGGTATTCATCTTTTCTGATGGCTGAGTAATATTCCATTGTATATATGGACCACATCTTCTTTATCCATTCATCTGTTGAAGGGCATCTCGGCTCTTTCCACAGTTTGGCTATTGCGGACATTGCTGCTATGAACATTGGGGTGCATATGGCCCTTCTTTTCACTACATCTGTGTCTTTGGGGTAAATACCCAGGAGTGCAATTGCTGGGTCATAGGGTAGCTCTATTTTTAGATTTTTGAGGAACCTCCACACTGTTTTCCAAAGTGGCTGTACCAACTTGCATTCCCACCAACAGTGTAAGAGGGTTCCCCTTTCTCCACAACCTCTCCAACATTTGTTGTTTCTCTCCCTGTCCATTTTTGCCATTCTAACTGGTGTAAGGTGGTATCTCAGTGTGGTTTTGATTTGGATTTCCCTGATGGCTAATGATGATGAACATTTTTTCATGTGTCTGTTAGCCATTTGTATGTCTTCTTCAGAGAAGTGTCTGTTCATCTCTTCTGCCCACTTTTTGACTTGATTGTTTTTTGGGTGTTGAGTTTGAGAAGTTCTTTATAGATCTTGGATACCAGCCCTTTCTCTGTAGTGTCATTTGCAAATATCTTCTCCCATTCTGTGGGTTGCCTCTTTGTTTTGTTGACTGTTTCCTTTGCTGTGCAGAAGCTTTCTTTTCTTGATGAAGTCCCAAAAGTTCATTTTTGCTTTCGTTTCACTAGTTTTTGGAGATGTATCTTGAAAGAAGTTTCTGTGGGCCATGTCCAAGAGGTTACTGCCTATGTTCTCCTCTAGGATTTTGATGGATTCCTGTCTCACATTGAGGTCTTTCATCCACTTTGAGTTTATCTTTGTGAACGGTGTTAGAGAATGGTCGAGTTTCATTCTTCTGCATGTGGCTGTCCAATTTTCCCAGCACCATTTATTGAAGAGACTGTCTTTTTTCCATTGCATGTTTTTTCCTGCTTTGTCAAAGATTATTTGACCATAGAGCTGAGGGTCCATGTCTGGGTTCTCTATTCTGTTCTATTGGTCTGTATGTCTGTTTTTGTGCCAGTACCATGCTGTCTTGGTGATCACAGCTTTGTAATATAGCTTGAAATCAGGCAACGTGATGCCCCCAGCTTTGTTTTTCTTTCTGAACATCTCCTTGGCGATTCAGGGTCTTTTCTGATTCCATACAAATTTTAGGATTGTTTGTTCCAGCACTTTGAAAAATGTCATTGGAATTTTGATCCGGATGGCATTGAAGGTATAGATTGCTCTGGGTAGCATAGACATTTTAACAATGTTTATTCTTCTGATATGTGAGCATGGAATATTTTTCCATCTTTTTGTGTCTTCTTCAATTTCTTTCATGAGTGTTCTGTAGTTCCTAGAGTATAGATCCTTTACCTCTTTGGTTAGGTTTATTCTGAGGTATGTTACGGTTTTCGGTGCTATTGTAAATGGAATCATTTCTCTAATTTCTCTTTCAACAGTTGCGTTGTTAGTGTATAAGAAAGCAACTGATTTCTGTGCATTGATTTTGTATCCTGCCACATTACTGAATTGCTGGATGAGTTCTAGTAATTTGGGGGTGGAGTCTTTTGGGTTTTCCACATAAAGTATCATGTCATCTGCGAAGAGAGAGAGTTTGACTACTTCTTTGCTAATTTGAATACCTTTTATTTCTTTTTGTTGTCTGATTGCTGTTGCTAGGACTTCTAGTACTATGTTGAACAATAGTGGCGAGAGTGGGCATCCTTGACGTGTTCCTGATCTTAAGGGAAAGGCTCTCAACTTTTTCCCATTGAGGATGATATTCGCTGTGGGTTTTTCATAGATGGATTTTATGAGCTTGAGGAATGGTCCCCCTATCCCTATACTCTGAAGAGTTTTAATCAGGAAAGGATGTTGCATTTTGTCAAATGCTTTTTCTGCATCAATTGAGAGGACCATACGGTTCTTCTCCCTCCTCTTATTAATGTGTTCTATCACATTGATTGATTTGCGAATGTTGAACCACCCTTGCATCCCGGGGATAAATCCCACTTGGTCATGGTGGATGATCCTTTTAATGTATTGTTGGATCCTATTAGCTAGGATTTTGTTGAGGATTTTGGAATCCATATTCATCAGGGATATCGGTCTGAAATTCTCCTTTTTGATGGGGTCTTTGCCTGGTTTGGGGATTAAGGTAATGCTGGCCTCATAGAACAAGTTTGGAAGTTTTCCTTCTGTTTCTATTTTTTGAAACAGCTTCAGTAGAATAGGTATTATTTCTTCTTTGAATGTTTGGTAGAATTCCCCAGGGAATCCATCAGGCCCTGGACTCTTGTTTTTTGGGAGGTTTTGGATCACTGGTTCAATCTCATTACTGGTTATTGGCCTATTCAGGTTGTCAATTTCTTCCTGTTTCAGTCTTGGCAGCTTATAGGTTTCCAGGAAGGCCTCCATTTCATCCAGATTGCTCAGTTTATTGGCGTATAGTTGTTGATAATAATTTCTAATAATTGTTTCTATTTCCTTGGTGTTGGTCGTGATCTCTCCCCTTTCATTCATAATTTTATTAATTCGGGTCCTTTCTCTCTTCTTTTGGATAAGTCTGGCCAGTGGTTTATCAATCTTATTAATTCTTTCAAAGAACCTTCGTTGATCTGATCTATTGTGTTTCTGGTTTCTAATTCATTGATTTCTGCTCTAAGTTTAATTATTTCTCTTCTAATGCATGGCTTAGGCATCGTTTGTTGCTCTTCCTCTAGTTCTTTAAGGTGTAGAGTTAGTTGGTGAATTCGGGATTTTTCTATTTTTTTGAGTGAGGCTTGGATGGCTATGTATTTCCCCCTCAGCACAGCCTTTGCAGTATCCCATAGGTTTTGGACCGTAGTGTTTTCGTTCTCATTGATTTCCATGAATTGTTTAAGTTCTTCTTTGATTTCCTGGTTGATCCAAACATTCTTGAGCAGAGTGGTCTTTAGCTTCCAAGTGTTTGAATTTCTGCCAAATTTTTTCTTGTGATTGAGTTCCAGTTTTTTTTTTTTTAAGATTTTATTTATTTGACAGAGAGAGACACAGCAAGAGAGGGAACACAAGCAGGGGGAGTGGGAGAGGGAGAAGCAGGCTCCTGGCTGAGCACGGAGCCCGATGTGGGGCTTGAACCCAGGACCCTGGGATCATGACCTGAGCCAAAGGCAGACGCTCAACGACTGAGTCACTCAGGCGCCCCTGAGTTCCAGTTTTAAAGCATTGTGCTCTGAGAATATGCAGGGAATAATCTCAATCTTTTGGTATCGGTTGAGACCAGATTTGTGACCCAGTATGTGGTCTATTCTGGAGAAAGTTCCATGTGCGCTCGAGAAGAATGAGTATTCTATTGTTTTAGGGTGGAATGTTCTGTAAATGTCTATGAGGTCCATCTGGTCCAGTGTATCATTCAGAGCTCTTGTTTCCTTGTATTTTCTGCTTCGATGATCTGTCCATTGCTGAGAGTGGAGTATTGAGGTCTCCTACAATTAACGTATTGTTATCAATATGACTCTTTATTTTGGTTAACAGTTGGCTTATGTAGATGGCTGATCCCATGTTGGGGGCATAGATATTTACAGTTGTTAGATCTTCTTGTTGGATAGACCCTTTAAGAATGATATAGTGTCCTTCTGTGTCTCTTATTACAGACTTTAGTTTAAAATCTAATTTGTCTGATATAAGAATTGCTACCCCAGCTTTCTTTTGAGGTCCGCTGGCATGGAAGATAGATCTCCATCCCTTCACTTTCAGTCTGGATGTATCTTTAGGTTCAAAATGAGTTTCTTGTAGACAGCATATGGATGGGTCCTGTCTTTTTGTCCAATCTGCAACCCTGTGCCGTTTTATGGGAGCGTTTAGGCCATTCACATTCAGAGTGATTATTGAAAGATATGAATTAATTGTCATCATGTTGCCTGTGAAGACGTTGTTTTTATAGATTGTCCCTATAAATTTCTGTTGTAGATCACTCTGGGGTCTTTCTCCTTTTATAGAACCTCCCTTAATATTTCTTTCAGGGCTGGCTTAGTGGTCACATATTTTTTCAGTTTCTGCCGGTCATAGAAGCTCTGCATCTCTCCATCCATTCTAAATGACAGCCTTGCTGGATAAAGTATTCTTGGCTGCATGTTCTTCTTGTTTAGTACCCTGAATGTGTCTTGCCAGGCCTTTCTGGCTTGCCAGGTCTCTGTGGATAGGTCTGACGTTATTCTGATGTTCCTCCCTCTGTACGTAAGGAATCTCTTCCCCCTAACTGCCCTTAAGATGGTTTCCTTGGTTCTAAGATTTGCAAGTTTTACTATTACATGCCGGGGTGTTGGCCTGTTTTCCTTGATCTTAGGAGGGGTCCTCTCTTCCTCTAGGATGCGAATGTTTGTTTCATTCCCCAGATTAGGGAAGTTCTCAGCTACGATTTGCTCAAATACATCTTCTAGTCCTCTCTCTCTCTCCACTCCCTCCGGGATTCCAATTATTCTGACATTGGAACGCTTCATGGTGTCACTTATTTCTCTGATTCTATTTTCATGGATTCTGAGTTGTTTTTCCCTGGCCTCCTTTTTTTCCCTTTTTATCTATTATATTGTCTTCCAGGTCGCTTATTCGCTCTTCTGTCTCAGTTACCCTAGCTGTTAGATTATCTAGATTGGATCGGATCTCATTGATAGCATTTTTAGGTTCTGCCAATTCACCTTTCATTTCTGCCCTTAGAGACTCTATGTTGCCATTAATTGATTTCTCCATTCTAGCCATTGTCTTCACAATTGCTAGCCTGAATTCCATCTCCGATATCTTGGTTATATCTGCATCCATTTGTAAATCTGCAGCATAAGTCATAATCTCTGAGTCTTTTCTGTTTTGGGGGCTCCTCCTCCTAGTCATTCTGTTGATGGGTGTTTGAGGGAATGTATAGAGTCCAAATTATTGACCAGAACCCAAGCAAGATGCACCTGTTTTCTTGGGACCTTAGGGTTGCTGGCCTCTTGTTTTCCCAGCCTGTCTTCTGGGGGCGGGGCCTGCCGTGCTGTTACTCAGGCAACCCTGTTTGGGCGGAGTTGCCCTGCCCCCCTGTGGCGGGGGATGGGCTCAG